>NC_133461.1:50651071-50952857 GCF_048565385.1 Saimiri boliviensis
CAGCCCCCCACCGTCCCAACAAAAAAGGTTTGCAAATTAGCTTAGCATGGTGGTGCATGCTTGTAATCCCAGCTACTCAGGCTGAGACAGGAGGATCACTTGAGTCCAGGAGTTCGAGACTACAGTGAGCTATGACGGCACCCCTGCACTCCAGCCTGGGTGACGGAACAAGATTCTGTCTTAAAAAATAAACAAACATATAAATAAAAGTTAAATTTAGGTAACATATTGAGTTTATTCTTGATATTTGAAGAAAATTATAACATATTTTTAAATTTTTCTGTTTCAATTCCTAGTATGGTGTCAACACATCTAGTTCAATTTGAGGACTGCTGGATTAGAGAATGGCGCTAGAGAAGGTAGGAGAGAGTGAGATCCAGAACAGAAGTGGAGAAATTCATCTGAGACAATAGAGGGATATCTTTCCTATAGGAAACAGAGGAGGAGGGGATTAGACAGACGTGAAGACATTCTGAGATTTGGTTGCAGGAATTTGAAGGACTTCCCTTCAAAGGTTTGTTTTCATTGTAATGTTGGAGTTGAAATCACTGGCCAAACATAAGAAAAAAGTGCAGTGGGTACCAGGGGTCTGAGCAGCCTGTGGAGTGGCTCTGGGGTACCTAGCAGAGCCATGCGGAGGGAAGACAGAGCAGCATCGGAGCCTCCAGCTTGGGGTGAGTATTCCTGAATCGTGAACAAATCTATGCCCATTATCCTGCTGAAGCAGCTGGGCAGGAACACTGAACATGATAATGTCAACCAGCATTTACAATATGTATTTAATTTCTTATTTAATATTTCAACCATACAGAAATAGAATGGTATCTCAACCACCTGCCTATCCACTCCCAACATTTCAATAATTTTAATGTTTTGCTATAGGTAACAGACTGAACGTCTAAACTAATTTATTTCTGGATGTTTTAATGTGTCCTAAAATACTTTATTAGTTGCTAGGTCCACTCTTTATCTTCTAATTTTATAAATATTCAGTTATTCAATTCTGCTTCTGCTGTTGATCTTGAAATCTAACTCTACTAGATGAACAACACACTAGGAATTGTACACAGTACACACACCTCGATCAAGATTGAGGTGCTCATTGAAAGTGACCACCTTGCCACCTTTAGCTTCAGAGAACAAACAGTTTTACTCGGAAAAATGGTTAAACAGATCTGGTTTCACTTTCTCTTTTAAAGAATATAATACGACCCATTGACTCAATGTATTATGTAATGAGGATGTGATCCAACCAAAAAAAATCTAAGTTCAGCTTCCTTGCCAGTGTGAACAAATTCCATTGATTAGAACTAAATCTACAGAACCCAAACTCTGGAAATAGTTCATGTCTTCTACTACTATGTAATTTTGACAGATGACTAACCATTAGAGTTTTAGTCTTATCAACTATGCAAGCACTCGTTCTCCGTTCACCAAAATGAAAGGTTCCTAGGACGACACAATACTCAGAAATGTCTGAGGAACTATATTCCCATGTCCAGCTGCAGTTGAGCCTAACGATCTCAGATGAGGCGGAGGCCTTGAGACATTCATGAGCTCTGATTCCAGCAATCTCTTTTGGCCTCCCTAACATCTCACGAGCCACAAGGCACGTGGGGCAGCACTTTGGCTACTCAAAATGTTGTGCAGTGTAAAAAGGGTAATATGAGGTTTTATGCTTATTCTGTGAGATCTCCAATACGATATGCTTTCAAAGGGTATAGTGTTGGTTCTATCAAGGCACTATAGAGTTCTTTCATTTATTCCACACAACAATTCCTCATTTTTAAAGTGGGATTATTAACAACAAAGAAAATAAGAATGACATTGCTCTTGAAAGCTTATAAGGTGATTTTCATATGCCCCTTTCTCAGTTACAAAGACTATTCACAAAATAATGATTACAACAAAAACATAGAGTATATACCGAGTGTGCCTATGAAACTGTTCAGACTTTGTTACAATGTTCTATCGTACCAGTCACTCTCAGATATTAATACAAATCATAGTTCATTATGTCAGTACTTTCCTGGTTTATTAAATTGTTTCTCAAGAAGTCTTTCCCATTTGAAATAAAAATTTATTTTTTTAGTCTAACCAGTTAAACAGTACAGGATACTGTGCTTGCTAAAATATTTTATCAGATGATTCTGAAATTAGACAATTTTTCTACAAACTTACTCTATTTTCAAAAGAAGACCAAAGAACAACCATTAATTATGGAGCATATAATTATAACACAACCCTATATGTAATTATAACTAAAGCAGCCCTGTGTACAATTCCTACTGCGTCATTCATTACTGGTCATAAAGGCCTTTGATTCTTATACCTCCTTACAGGAACAACTCACATGTTTTAGGGAGAGACATGAAGGGGATCTGATATTTATACTCTTGGAAATAGGGAAGTATGAAGCTATTTTGGAAGGGTGTTGTGGGGGGAAAAAAAGAGAAACAGCATATAAATAAAATTAGAGGAACAGGAAAGGTTTCACAGAAAAAGTGAAACTTAAATTGAATTTTAAAGGATGAGATGTAAGTTATCTAGTCAGGGAAGGGAAGAAAGAATATGTGAGAAGCTCCAGGACTTCTGTTAGGCAGGTCCCTGCTAGGCACTGAATTATGTCCTCCCCCAAATTCAGATGTCAAGAAGAACTCATCAGGACACACAGAGAGATACCAGGGATGGCCACACACAGAGAAAAGGCCACGCGAGGGCATGGCAAGAAGGCACCCCCTGCAAGCAAGGAGAGGCCCCAGGAAAAACCCATCACCAAATTACCCTTGATCGACCATCTCCAGAGCTGTGAGAAGATAAATTCTTGTTGTTCAAGCCACCTAGTCTATAGCACATTGTTGTGGCAGCTTGAGCTGACTGATACAGTCCCGTGTAACTAGAGAGAAAAGTGGGTGTCAGGATGGTGGGAGCCAAGTGTGGGGAGAACCTGCAGCCAATGATCAAATGGCGAGGGTCAGCAGTTTGAAATCTACCTGGAAAACAGGCAGCACCTTTGAAGGATTTTAAGCCAGAGAGTTGCAAAATCAGTTTCAGGTTGTGTGTTAGAAAGCTTACTCCCCAGCAGTTTGGGAGACTGAGGCGGGCAGACAGCTTGAGGCCAAGAGTTCAAGACCAGCCTGGCTAACATGGCGAAACCCTGTCTCTACTAAAAATACACACACAAAAATTATCTGCACATTGTAGCGCACACTTGTAATCCCAGATACTCAGGAAGCTGAAGCAGGAGAATGGCTTGAACCCAGGAAGCAGAGGTTGCGGTGAGCTGAGACCGCGCCGCTACACTCCAGCCTGGGTGACAGAGTGAGACTCCATCTCAAAATAAAACTTTAAAAAAAAAGAAAAAAAGAACACTTACTCCTGCAGCGATGATGGGTTAGAGGGGTACAGGGCTGTGGGAGGAAGACCCTCTGGGAGGCTAATAATCCAAGTGTAAATCATTAAGATTTGACCTAAGAAGGTGACAATGGAGTAAAAAAGAGGAGATGAATGCAAAAGATATTAATGAGGTGACAGTGGCAGAATCCTGTGATTGATTGGGAGTGTGGATTGGGAGAAGTCAGGAATGATCCCTCACCTTCTGGCTTGGGGTAGCTGGGTGAATGGAGATGGTATATGATTTGGAGGGGAAAATACACAATTTTGTTTTGGCTATAGAAACTTTGGAGGTCATGTTTGTAGGTGAAAGAGAGCAGACAGAATGCTGGGTGGAAAGCCTCTACTTCCCCAGCGAAGAATGAGGCGTGTGTTATATGCAGAACTGGGGTAAAGGGAGGCAGGTTCAAGAATGATGCAAAGGGGCATCTGCTGTTTTTCAGCTGCCTGCATCAAGCCGCGTGCTGAGTTGCATCCCAGAGCCCTTCGGAAGAGGAGGCATGGTAAAGGATGAAAAGCAAGAACTCTGAAGTCTGACTGCCATGGTTCAAATCCAGCTTCACTGTACACTGGCAGCGTGACCTTCAAGCAGTCTGTCATCTCTCTCTACCTCAGTCTCCGTATCTGTAAATGGGGACAGCAATAGTATCTCCTTCAAAAAGTTGTGTGAAGGATTAAATGAGATCATACAAAAGAGCTGCCATCATTATTACCTCTCATCCACTGAGTGTGGCCTTGGGAGGAGGAGAATTCCTGGTGACTCTCTCCCTCTATGGAAGTCACCTGTCTTCCTGACCCAGTATCACATGCTCACCTCTGTGATTTCACTTCTGAAGGCAGCAATGCCAGAAGAGGAGGAAGGCTGGCAGGCTAGGCTATCCATTCCAGCACCCGACGTGCCAGTCCTGCCTCCAGCTTCTGGAGCTGCCTGGGGTGTTGCCACTTGCAAACTGGCTCTCCATCCTCTCCACAATTCTGTGAGCCTCAATATACTTTCAATAAAGTTTCCTATGCTTAGGGAAGCCAGAGTCATTTTCTGTCTCAGCAAGGGTTCTGACTGGAGAGCGAGAAAGATTTTACTCTGAACCCGTACAGGATTGCCAGGTGACACGGAGGAGTACCTGTACTTTAGAAACCATAATTCTGCCAAGTTATCAATTTTCCACAGTGTTATTTGCAGCAGTACACAGTAATGTCATTTATTACCAACCACAAAGACTTAAGACACCAACAAGGAGATGACATACTAATCAGCTTCTTACTTTTTAATAAAATTTGCAAGATATTTGTTAATCCATAAAACAAAGTAAAGTTTTAAAATGTATTACTTCTGCCTTAAACTCTAAAATGTAGCCATGGAATTATCTATACCCATTTGAAGTTTATGAAATGTTATCATTAATGTTAGTAATGTTCTAAGTCCTTACCTATGCTAGAAAAGATTAATCATTGCATTCTGTAATTTGGATAAGATTAAGAATACACGATTTTTTTCAAGGTTTGATGTGCATACGTTTCTTTTTTTTTTATTGCATTTTAGGTTTTGGGGTACATGTGAAGAACATGCAAGATTGTTGCATAGGTACACACATGGCAGTGTGGTTTGCTGCCTTCCGTCCCCTCACCTGTATCTGTCATTTCTCCCCATGCTATCTCTTCCCACCTAACTCATAAGCAAACGCCTTTTTTACTTACTTATTTATTTTTCAGCAACAGTGTCTCACTCTGGCACCCAGACTGGAAGGCAGTGGTGTAATCATAGCTCACTGCAGCTCCAAACTCTTGGGCTCAAGCAATCCTCCCACCTCAGTCCCCCAGTGGCTGGGACTACAGGTGGGTACTATCATAACTGACTAATGTTTTAAATTTTTTTGTAAAGACAGGGGTCTCTCTATGTTGCCCAGGCTGGTCTTGAACTCTTGACCCGAAGTGATACTCCTGCCTCAACCTCCCAAAGCACTGGGAGTAGAAGTATGAGCTGCCACACCTGGCTTGAATGCCTTTTATAAAATTATGAGCCTCAGCATCATATCCTTACATTTATTAATGCTGTTTGCAAAGCATTCCTGCTGATACTGCCTTATTTGAGCCATACTCACTTTATTCCACAATTCTTTTTAATCTTTACAATTCAACTGATTAATTAGTAAGATGATTCAGAGAGTGTTCCCTACTCCCACTGCCACCGTCACAGGCCAGTGTCAGAGTTAAAAGTAAACAAGTGATTCCAGCATGCTAGGAACAATTCTACAACCGGATTTGGGAGCCCAAACTGTTATGGAAGTATACAGAAGTTGGCCCCAAACCAGACTGAGGTGAGAAGGATATCTTAGCCCATTTTTGTATTATTATGAAGAAGTAACTGAGGCTGGGCAGTTCTTAGAGAAAAGAGATTTATTTGGCTCACAGCTCTGCAGGCTGTATAAGGAGCATGGCACCAGCAACTGCTTCTGGAGGACTTCGGGAAGATTCCACTCATGGTGGACGGGGAAGTGGAGCTGGCACGTGGGAGAGCACACTGTGAGAGGAGGAAACAAGAGAGGAAGAGATGCCAGAATCTTTTCAACAACCTGTTCTCATGGGAACTGAGTGAGGACTCAGTTACTTCTGCAAGCATGGCACCAAGCCATCCATTAGGGATCCACCCCAATGACCCAAACACCTCCCGCCAGGCCCCACCTTCAACACTGGGGATCAGATTTCAACATGAGACTTAGAAGGGTCAAACAGACCAAAGCATCACAGAGGGCATTATAGATTTCCTATAAATTTGCAAAAACACAGAACAGATAATTATCTGTTCCATTTCACAGAGGAAGAAAACAGAGCTCCAAGAGGTCAAGGGTCTACAGCCAAGAGAAGGCAAATGATTGAGTCAAGATTGCCAACTCTTACCCTTCTTCTTCCACTACACAATGGTATCATCAACAAAATCATTACCATCACTTCATCATCATCATCATCATCATCATCATCATCATCATCAACACAGTAAGAAATTTCATAAGACATATATTCCCATAACTACGGTTTATATTTTAAAAGAGATATAAGGCGGCATCAAAACATCAGTGAATGAGTCAATACTTTACCCAGTTGTAAATGCAGAGTATCACGTAAGCTCTCAGGTTGTTTAGGGGCTTACGTGACGAGAACCAAGCAAGTGTGCCACAAGCAGGTTTCATAAAGGAGATAAATACTGAGGATCGTTTAAAGAAGAATCAGAGAATCCTGTGGCAGAGAGAGAAGGGAAGGGGATTGAGGATAAAAGAACCACCGAAGTTGGCTCCAAGGTGGGACCTGACAAGGCGTGGTCGCAGCATACTCCCTGCAGCAGAAATAGGGGTCAACGTGCAGCAAGAGATAAGAACATTCAGGAAAGATCAAACCAGTAACGCAGAGACTTGACACCTCTAAGGCCTTGTGAATTTCAGATGTGCTTTCCTGATTGTATGAATGTGGGGGAAAAAAGTACGGAGGTTAAAGAGAAGGATGCATAATTATTTAGGAAGGAAAAAGAGAAAGTGTCTGAATTATTAGCAAGGTCACCTAAGGGCATTTCTAAACCGCTTGACTGTTGCGATCAGTCATTCCTTTTTGTGGTCACAGATTATGGACACTTCTGCTCCTTTAATAAGTGTTCTGTTTCTAGCGTTATTCTGAAAGCATTTTTTTTAAACCACCTAGTTTTTGGCCTTCTCTGCCTGTCATACCCCATGCATACAGGATTTTAAACATCTTTTCTGTCCTTGAAGCTGGAAACATCTTTGTCACTCTGTTAAAAATATGGGTCCTCTGAGCCCTTCCATAATGATCACTGTAGATGACAGTGGTCACCAAAATGTTGGCTATGTTTTTAATATGTTTGAATTTAATTTAAATTCTAAAACAATCACTAGTACAGGCTACTTTCAGACAATTAACCATTTCAAACATTTTGGTCCCTCCCCCCCACCATTAAATCCCAAAGTCCTTTGCTTCCCAGAGAACTGACTGTCTACTATGGAAGTCTGAGCTGTTTTTTAAATGCCCAACCAGACTCTGAGCTGTCATATTAGCTGGGGAAGAGATAAGGTGTAAGAAAAGTATCCAGTCATCCAGCCACATTTCTGGTTTTTTGTACCAGCTTCAGATGAAATACAGTCACTCAATAAAGTCCTTCTGTTTTCTCTTTCCCTCCCTCCCGTTCTCTCTCCCTATTTGCCTAGAGAAGGGAACCCTAAACCCTTTGGAGCTTTTCCAGCAGCTCCAAAAGAATCTCTTGACTATTTTCCCAGGGAATTCCTGCCTTAAATGTCAGCAGAGTACAACTCCTCTGCCAAAGCAGAATCCGCCTGGATCTGAATCAAGAAAAATGTGCCTGCTATACCAAACATGAAAACCTGGATCTGTGGGGTGTGGGGGCACAGAGAGAGATTTACCGTGTTTGTAAGAGATTCAACAACCATCGGAAAGAGAGGTTTCCTCCAATTTACCTCACTAAGGAACAGGAAGCTAAGTTAAATACTCTGATTCCTTGCTGTTATGTGATCATTATTTTTATTTTACTCTTTCAGTGGTGAACTCCATTTCTGGAAGCCACCCCGAATTATAACCATAAGGGAAAGCCTCCTTGAAAAAGGAACGAAGTCCCATTAAGCTCTTCATCGTGATGGTTGTGGTTGTGGCTGCCGCTGCTGTTCTTGTTCTGTTTTTTTGTTTGTTTTTAATGAACATACTGATATATAAGTGCTCTGGGGGAATTCATGATGCTGAGATTCATGAAAAGCAAAGTAAGATTTATGAGTTGCGATTGAATCTGCCCCTACCAGCCTGGAGACACTTCCCGTCTGGTACTGAGGCATTGCTGGCATGTTTAGTGCTTTTGTTTCCGTTTTCAATCTCTGAACACATGAAGAAATATTAAAAGTTCTGAGGGCGAGGAAGGGAAAAGGAGTCCACAAATCCCAAAGATATACAACAGCACCCAAGGAAAATAGCATGGTGTCATAGATTAAAAATTCAGAAACAAAGTGTGTCAATTAGCTGGTGTTTGCTAAGTGCCTGTCATTTTCACTTATGCTTCTCTCTGGTTCCTCATGTGTTACTGACCCACAACTTCACCAGGCAATTGAACTAAAGGTTCACAAGGTGGTCTGGCATAAAGACAAATTTTAAATCAATGTGCCATGTAACTATCCTCCCCCAAAAGATCATGACACTATACAGTGAGAATGTTAAGAAGATTTAATTAATAAATTGTTATTCAATTTTTAATGAATTGGGCCCTTTTAAACATATCAGTGGAGGGAAAAATTAGATTCCAGCTCTCACTTGGATCCAGGTCAACGTCAAAACACTTCAGTGTAGAAGGTATTACGCATATTCACCAGACCTTCCCACCTCCTGGGGACCCACCAACACCACAAGCACGGTATCGCTGCTCTCCTCCATCATCACATTCTGCATGTAAGGCCACAGACAATCCTGTGGGAAATTTCTGCCCCTAGTCCAAAGAAAAGCCACATAAGTAGCTGGCTATGGCACAGAGCTGACAGTATCACAGGACGATCAGTAGTAGCATCTTAAGTACAAAGAAGATCATTGGCAATACTTAATAAGAAAAACTTCCTCTGGTAGGTGAAGAGTTAATCTCCAGTCAATTTTAAGCTACTCTGCTGCGAGTACTAATAAGTGTAGGAGCTGGTGCCAATGAGGGTGGCCCCTTCCTTGATGGGAACAGTCATCCCTTAGGAACTGCACTGCCAACGCATCAGCCAGCCAGAAAACAGGGAAAGAGTCTGAGAAACCGTGGTAACCAAGTTTTGCTGGCATTTTGTAAAATGGTAACTGGAACTGCCAAGGCTGTGCACAGAATGCTAATGGGCCTAGGAAACCCTGTGAAGAGTGGACCTAGGAAATGTCCACCCACCGGCCAGACCAGCAGCCCTAAGGACCCTCACTCTGTAGACTCCTGGGGATCTGCCCCCAGGACTCATTCACAAGGAAGCAGCTAAACATGGCTGCATGATGCCTTAGCTTCACAGACCTCAAAACACTTCTGACTCAAATTTCTTAGGGTCAGAGTAATTACATTTAGCACATCTGCCTAGCAAGTCACAGTTTTCCATTTGTAATAAACATTCTGCACCTTTTAAAAATCTCATTCTAAAATCCAAATGGTAAACAGCTTTAAGAATCAATATGAAATGTTTTAAGTGTTCTTTGTGGATTCACATAAATTTCCCCTGCCCCTCCCATCAGAATTTATTCTGACTTCCAAGGAGCATATTAAAGGTAGAAACCACTGATGTACAATAATCAGTGTACAACCATATTCTTGAGAACTTAAATTCAATCTTGGATAGCTGAGAATGCTTGAAACGGTAATAAAGTGCTCCTCTGAAAGTCACACTCAAATTTTTAATTCCTCTTTCTAATGAGAGCTCTTCACCCATGCCCATGTCTCAAAGCACATAAATGAAAGCAACAAAACATCAAAACTGTAGCTGGGTTTAAAAGTATAACAGTCTTTCTTCTCTCTTCTGTATTTCTTTTTTGTCATACTTCATTCTGGAAAAAGAAATATCCAATCTGAAATACAAAGTGGGAAAAGGGAGGCGTCCATAGGTACTGTGAGTTATTTTCATCGTTCTAGTTGTTGGGTTGAGTAATGGGTTCATAGATGTTCATGATACTATTTAAAAGTCATTATAATTAACTCTTAGAAAAGAAGAGGGCCATACATGCATGAGTGATGATGAGTGTCATAAACCAGGGCTTCTGATTATTCTAATCCCATGCATCTAAGGTCTATCTAAAGAAAAAATAATAAGATGGTGATGCAGGTAGCTAATGGTTAGACCTTCCAGAGTTCACCAGACTCCTTAGGCAGGGATGTCTTCATAAGCATGAAGCCTGTGCAGCTGCACAAGGTCCTGCATTTAGAAGCACCCAGCCTTTATTTATGCTCTGCTGTCACAATCTTGAAATTTTAATAATGTTTTAGCAAAGTGTCCTACATTCATTTTGCATTGGGACCAGCAAATTACATAATCACTCCTGTGACCGGGTTTCCAGATGTTACATTTACCTACAGTTCCCCATGATTTCATTCCCATCCAGCCTTGATATTTTTTAAATGTGATACTTCTTACCCCCAAATTATTAATGTAACAGTCAGGTGAGCACCCTAGAGCAGTCTTATTTCCTATGTTTCCTTATTTTTATTGTCCAAATCAGTGCTGCCTGTGTTATAAATGAAGCTGCAGTTATATACTGTGCTCAAATGCTTCTTCTCAAACCAAAAACTTCAAACAGAACTCATTAGCTCAAAAACAGTCTCTATCTCAATCTCAATTCAAATAGTCTCATCTCTATCTCAATTCATCTCAACTGCTGGATAATAACAAATTCATTTTCTAATAGTTGCCCAATTTCAACTACAACATATAACCAAACAAGACAAATTTTGGACAATTCTTCGTGGTAGGAAGAACTCAAATAAAGATTTGAGGAAATCTTCATTTTCAAAAATCACTGGCTAAAAAAAAATAAATAAACATAATATAAGTAAATGTTTTTGCATTCCTGAAATGCCCTGTGTCTACAGTGATCAGGTACAGAAAAGTTATTTCAAGTTCAAATATAACTTAGCGATTGCCACATGGTGCAGAATCTTTCCACCCCTAACACTCCAAAAACCCAATCAGACGAGTGGCCGTAATCTGACTCCCAGCACACAGGGAGCTGCGACGCAGGCAATGAGAGCTGCACTCTGGCTGGGGAAGGCATGAGTGACAGACCCACAGCAAGGCGGTGGGGGTAAGTCCTTCTTTGCCTTAAAGGAACAATGCTCAGGGCCAAAAGATGAAACTCTGTCTCTTTTATTACAGATATTTGTGCCTTCTTAGGCAAAATCTAGAAGGCAGCTATGGGGCAGGTGGGTGGTTCTTTTCAATCCAAGTACTGGGCATTTTCAGAAGAGATGCATAGAGAAGCTAGAAGAAAGGGGATGCTTTTTAGCCAAATCCTCCATATATTTGAGATCTGCAAGAGCCCAAGAAAATCACCCTATGGAGGTAAACCTAGCTATAGTATGCTTCATCAGAAAAATTATTCAACCAGATGCTCAGCTGTCCTGGAGTGGATGAGGCTGAGTGTTCAGCTAGAAAGTAATGTGTCCGATTCGGTACAACCGGGTCACATCAACAAACCCCCTTTGTTCTGGGACAAAAGAAGCAAAACAAATTGTGTTGATCATTTTCAGTGAGTGTGAACATGTAAGGCAACACTGACAATAAAGACAGGGTGCTATGGGTGACGCTGGGGTGAGAAAGCCAGAGACATGTATATGCTGCCAGCAAACTTCAGGGTTCACAGCCAACTGAGGCTGGTCCATCTGCCTAGGAAGGAGATCAGATTTCGTGGATTAAAAAGAAAAAAAAAAAAAAAGATGCTAAAGACACTCTTAAAGAGTGTGTTTATGTTTTATTTGTTTTGGTGTTTCGCACTGTGTTTTAAATTCCTCTGGCTGATGAAAATTTGAGGCTGAAAGAGCAACTGAGTTTCTTAAATTAGGTCTCTGGAGAGGTAGACAGGTGCATGAGAGACCAAGCAGGGAAAGAACTCGGGGAAATGGCAAGAGTGAGGGGCGAAAGAGCTGGGCAGGGAGGCTGGCCTTCCCTGGATCCCACCTCTCCTGCTGTCTCCTGTGTGGCTGAAAAGGACATTTCCTGCCCACCCAGCTTCCTTAGCCTCCTGCTTTATCTTCCTCCTTTTCCCCACCAACCCTGACCAAAGACAACAGCATCTGTGATCGCATTTTGTCCCCTTTGCTATCCCGGCTACAGCCCTGGGCTGCCGGTGAGTTCAGAAGTGACTCTCCTAACTTCAATGTGTGAGTTTTCTGAGTTTACCCTCTTTGGGAATATTTTTAACATCTCCTCCAGGGTTCCCTTCCTGCCCCCTTCCAAGTATCGTTTTTGTCTCTTTACATTCTCTTCCTCTAGAGAGTATGATGTCGGTTGTCATCCCACCTGGGGTTTACCGTAATTCTGAGATTTGCTTCACTGGGGCAGGGGATGACTGGGATGTGGGATGTGGCTGGCCACTCCCCGCCCCACCTTTGCCCCAGCCACCCCCCCACCCCCCACCCCCTATCCCCCCATCCCCCCATCCACCATCCCCACCCCCGCTCCCCTTAGAGCCTTCCTGCCACGCGGGCTTGGGCAGAAAAGGATTTCTCTCTAAAGCAAAGCCCCATAGCAAACTAAAGGCTAGGCTGAGCTCGAAAGGTCAAGGGAGCATTCCCTCACCGTTTTTGGCACTGCACTTCCTCACTACCCATGCAGAAAGCAAGCTCCCGGGAACGTTAAGTGACATGGAGAAATGAGGGCCCCACAATCTGTGAAAGGGAAAGCCACAATAATCCTAATCTCTTAAAGTACTTGGCTTTCTCGCCTAACCCCTTACAGGGTCCTCTGCGATTAGATTCTCGGGTAACTGCTCTCCATAATTCTTGGCTGTCATGAGTATCACAGGCAAAGGACAAGGGCAAAAGTCTTAGATAATAGGGTAACTGGGGTAATTGATCCCCCAAAAGGAGAATCCTAGCCATTTCATGCCAGAATGAGCAGTTAGCATCAGTATCTTTAAACCACCCTTCTCTGTTCCGAAGGCATTTCGATTGGAGGAAGAAAGCGCCCTCCCTCTCCAGACTGCCTGCCCACCATCCTCCCACGAGAAGCTCCGCAAGGTGAGACACGCGGTCCTCTAAGCCCATGTAGCAAAGCCATCAAGAAGGCCTTATAGAAAAGCCGTTTTCCATAGAGCATTTTCAGGAGCCCAAGGTTTCCCTGGCCACACCCCCTCTTCCTGACTCCCCAGCTCTGCCCCATGAAGGCCGGGAGGGTACGGGGCATTGCTGGCACACCCCAGCCTCCAGGCTCCCTTTGGCAGGTTTATCTGTGCGGTACGGTCAAAGACAAGGGGTGAGAGAGGGTCGGGCACGAGGAGAGGCTGCCCTTCCTCCCCTAAAAGCATCCCCACCCCCATCTCTCCCCACCTCCAGCGGCCAGGATGCAACCGCGCGGGCCGGCCGGCTCCCGGGGCCGCTGCGGTGTGTATGTGCGCACCTGGCCGCCGCCCGGGAGCCTGGCACGGGCCGGGAACGGCCGCTGCTCCGTCCCCTGAGAGGCGCTCCAGGCTCCCTGGGGACGGAGGTTGACACGTCCCCGTGCCTCGCTCTCAGATCTGGGCGGTGCGCGCTGTCCCTTGGGCGGCCTCAGCTTCGGGGCTCCTCCCGCTGGCAGCCTGCTCAGTCCTGGCGCACAGGAGAGGGAGGGAGCGTCGCTGTCCCCGCCGAGGCCCAGCCCGTTCCCGTCGCCCACGCCAGTTACCAGAAGTTCCTCTCCCCTCAATGAGTTCATTTTCTCAAGCACCCTGGCTTCCTAGAAGGCTTCCCCTTAATCCAGAGTCTGGGGGGAGGGGGAGATTTTCAGAATGCCATTGCAAAGCAATGAGTGCAAAGCTAGAAAAGATTAAATGACCCCCCCAACCTTGTTTTAATGCTTTATGTTCAAAATATAAGTGGCATAGAAAATGTACTTGAAACTTTAAAACTTGCTCTAAGGGAATTAAGTACAAGGTAAATATATTTTATTCTTCATCTTCTAAGGAATTTGATTTAGACATTTCCCTTTCTAGGGACAGTTTGGATAATTTTCCAGTGAAATTGGATGATCTTTGAATATTCAATCAAAGGAGACTAGAATAATCTCCTGACTATTCATGAAAGAGCTTTTCCAGAAGCATTCTTTCTTGGTGCACAAATCACGCTCAGCAGTCCCTGCCCGCAGGAACCCATGATGGCAGGACCTGTTCCCCTCACCTAGATTCATAAACCTAGGTGTAGTGGCTTCTGATACTGATTTGTTTCTCTTTTCAGTAAGTGTGGACCTTTGTGTACAAGAGAGAACATCATGGTGGCTTTCAAAGGAGTCTGGACTCAAGCTTTCTGGAAAGCAGTCACAGCGGAATTTCTGGCCATGCTTATTTTTGTTCTCCTCAGTCTGGGATCCACCATCAACTGGGGTGGAAGAGAAAAGCCTTTACCGGGCGACATGGTTCTCATCTCCCTTTGCTTTGGACTCAGCATTGCAACCATGGTGCAGTGTTTTGGCCACATCAGCGGCGGCCACATCAACCCTGCAGTGACTGTGGCCATGCTGTGCACCAGGAAGATCAGCATCGCCAAGTCCGTCTTCTACATCGCAGCCCAGTGCCTGGGGGCCATCATTGGAGCAGGAATCCTTTACTTGGTCACACCTCCCAGTGTGGTGGGAGGCCTGGGGGTCACCATGGTAGGGTCTTCAGCAATTTTCAAACTAGGACTCCAAGCCTCTTGCCAACTATTTGCTAAATGATGCCTTGGTAGCTAGCATGAGAGACATCCCTAAAAGAGCTAATTCACTCCTAGGGAATTTTTGATGATTCTTAATAGAGTGAAAACTGATTCTGACAGCATTTATGTATATCTGCAGGAAATCATTGTTTGCTCTTGAATTCCTTAAAAATAACCAAATCTAGATGGTCCAAAAATTGTGTTGGTTTTTCCTCTCCTTCTCTCATTCCAGTTACTACATTGACTTTATATTTAGCTTAACACATTTTTCTTACAATTATTTGTTCACTAGCAGAAAAAAAAAACTATTTTTTGTCATGTTCATAAGATGTAAAATGATCTACATAAAGGGTTACACTTAAAAAAACAGACATCTGATCTTCATTTTGTTCTTAGCTGATTAGGAGTATCAGTTGTTAGCTCAGCATCAGGGCTGATTAAAAAAAAACTCACATGGCTTAAATTTTAATTGAAATATATATTAATTAATTTAAACCTAATTAATGGATTTAATCATTGCCTTATAAAACTACAAGGCTCTCAAGAAATTCTTTTACAAGTTAAGTGCTGCAGTGGCACAACTTGCTTCCTTTGTAGAAAAGGACATTCAGCACAAACTCCTGCTTAGTCATCGTAAGAGTAATTATCTGTAATGACGCAAAATGAATATAAATTTATTCCTTCCTTTTTGGGGGGTGAGAGAAGGAAGGTCTCAATTGAAGGTGGGATAAAAGACTTACCTTTGCTTTTTACAGGGATAAATTGTGCCTTTCACGATGATATTAATACATTTTCATTGAAAATACTCTTGCTTCAATTCTGATGGAATATTTTTCTCTCTCTAGGTTCACGGAAATCTTACTGCTGGTCATGGTCTCCTAGTTGAGTTGATAATCACATTTCAATTGGTGTTTACTATTTTTGCCAGCTGTGATTCCAAACGGACTGATGTCACTGGCTCAATAGCTTTAGCAATTGGATTTTCTGTTGCAATTGGACATTTATTTGCAGTAAGTTTCCAAGTCCATTTAAATGATTGATCCCATCTCATTTATCCTCACTCTAGCTGGCCTGAAGATGATGTGTTTTATAGCAGTGGCTCTTTAGTATCCAACCATGACTGTCCATTTTAGGTTATAATTTTTCCAACTGTGCAATAAGAATGTTGATATAGCTGCTAACATCTTGAGGTTTCTCTAAGTGACAAATGATAGCAAGTTTCAATGAATGATACTCACTAGTAGCCCTGTTTCAGCAATGTCTCAAGTTGTTTTCTTGTTTCCTATAGATCAATTATACTGGAGCCAGCATGAATCCCGCCCGATCCTTTGGACCTGCCGTTATCATGGGAAACTGGGAAAACCACTGGGTAACCCTCATATTGATAGTTCCTATCTTCCTGCAGTTGAGGACAATTACCTATGGGGTCTCTTTTAGCTTTCATTATTTTGCTTACTAGTTTCTCTTGATTTCTCCAACTTTGACCTTCACTTCATTACATCTTTCATAAAGATTAGGGAAAGACTAGCAAAGATCTGCTGCAAAACATCTCTTCTATCTGTTCTCGGCCTTCAGTAATAGTCTTTTCCTTTTTTATTTTTTATTTTTTGTCTTTTTGTTTTTTTCCTTTTTGTGGAGAATGGGGTCTTGCTAAATTGCCCAGGCAGGTCTCGAACTCCTGGGCTCAAGCTATCCTCCCGCCTCTGCACGATTTTAGACACTGTATCTGACAGATTGCAGCAGAATACGTTGTATATAGAGGTTGCCTATGTGGAACAAGTTAAAGTCAGCATGGTGTAGGTAATATGGTGTTTAAATAATTGAAAGTAAAGTATTCTCAGCAATAACAAAAAAAAAACTTGCAAAAAAAAATACAAATGAATGAAATACTTAAAAGTGCTGCCCATAGCAAAGATATTTACCCTTTTTCATTTACAAATGCATAAACTCAATTAATAGTGTGTAAGTTGCAAGTACTTGAACTGCAGATGGTGTCAAATAATGCAAACGTTTATGCTATTATCACCATAACCATAACTGGAAAAATAAATGACTCTCAGAAAAGGCTCACTTTTCAGTCTCAAGCCTAACCTATTATAAATAAATATTTATTAATGTGGTGGTGATGCTTCCAGAGAATAGCAGTGTCCATTTCAAAATATTATAATTAACTTTGTTTTAGCTGTTTTCTACAGCAAAGGAATTTAAATCCTTTAAAATTAAATAAGTAATGCAGCAGTTATGAAGGCCACTAACATGCTAACTTATAATAACCAATAAAAATATGAGACCTGTAAGCCTGCTTCAAAGAGGCTAGCTTTTATTGTAATTTATATACTGCAAGTATCACTTACAACTTTTAAAAATTCATGAATATAACAAAATATGTCCCTTGTGTTTATGCAGACAGTGATTACTAACCTAGTCACAGCCAGCCATCTATGGTATACGCTGCAAATGACAAGAAAATGCACCACTGCTATGTGCTTTCACTTCTGAGAAAAATGTACCAAATCTTTAAAAGTCATCTATACCATTAAATAACAGAATGAGAGTCAGTGTTCAAACCAAGACTTGGCCAACAGTGCCATCCATGAGACTAGTTATTTTGCCACAGATACCTCCATTTATGTCTCAAAAAATATTACCACATTAATAGAAATGGAAATTTTTAGTGAGTAGTATTTGATCTTTTTTTTTCTTTTTCTTGAGATGGAGTCTTGCTCTGTCACCCAGACTGGAGTGCAGTGGTGTGATCTTGGCTCACTGCAACCTCCTTCTCCTGGGTTCAAGTGATTCTCCTACCTCAGCCTCTTGAGTAGCTGGGATTACAGGCACCGACCACCACACCTAGCTAATTTTTGTATTTTTTCATAGAGACGGGGTTTCACCATTTGCCCAGGCTGGTCTGGAACTCCAGACCTTAGGTGATCCTCCCGCCTTGGCTTCTCAAAGTGCTGGGATTGCAGGTGTAAGCCACAGTGCCCAGCCATGATCTTATAATGAAAATACAAGTTTCACTTCAACTTACTAAATTGAAACTGTTTTATAATTAACAACTTTTAGTTAAATATATGAGCACTTGAAAATATAGATGAAAATATATTTTATTAATTACTTGTCGGTTGCAGTAAGTTAGTTAAATTTTAAATAGATAGTAGAAAAATTCTTAGATTATTGATTAAATCAAGTTTCCCCGTGTTATATTATACCAAACTTAATTCTGAAAATGAATGTCCATTTTTGTAGCAATGGTTGTATGAAATTTAGAACTAATTTAAAGTGTATTTTTAGGTAGATAGATTAGGAATAACATTAAAATATTATTTCTGTATATTGTAATGATATTGCTTTCATTTTCTTTATTCTTTTACACATTTTTCTAGATTTTTAGCAATAAAGATTTTTTAAAGTACATATGACTTCATTTTGAAATAGCAACTTGACAATGAGATTTGTTTATTTTTGAGAACACGCAGCTAGGTACTATATTCACAGATGTTTTGGAAAGGGTAGTAATTATTTTACCGTTCTAGTCTCCCTTGTGGGATTTGTAGCTTGTGGAGTTAGTATATGTCTAATGAGACCTTACTAAAGGAACAAAGAGCAAAGACATTTAGAGGAGGGCTCCCATTTCTCCTTCAAAAGGGCATAGAGAAGATAAAGGCTCATATGGTTTCTTTCATGTTCAAGAGAAGGAACTTGATTCTTCCAGCCACTCTAGCAACAGTTTCCCTGTAAATGTTATGTCTTCAGCGTGAGCTGAAGTTTGAATTTTCTTTAAATCTTACAACAAGGATGCAAACTGAGATTAATTTGCAGAGGGTGTTTTAAACAAAAAAGCAAGGCCGGGCACGGTGGCTCAAGCCTGTAATCCCAGCACTTTGGGAGGCCGAGGCGGATGGATCACGAGGTCAAGAGATCAAGACCATCCTGGTCAACATGGTGAAACCAAGTCTCTACTAAAAATACAAAAAATTAGCTGGGCATGGTGGCGCATGCCTGTAATCCCAGCTACTCAGGAGGCTGAGGCAAGAGAATTGCCTGAACCCAGGAGGCGGAGGTTGCAGTGAGCCGAGATCACGCCATTGCACTCCAGCCTGGGTAACAACAGCAAAACTCCGTCTCAAAATAAAAAAAAAAAAAAAGAAAAAAGCATCCATCATATATTTTTTTCAAATGAGTGTGTAGTATAGTTGAAAACAGTATACTACAGTGTTTCGAACAGTGTTTCAAAAGGCAGGTTTTCATTTTGTTTTGGGCTGGTTTGAGGGCTTTTTGTTTATTTGTTTGTTGTTTTTTGTTTGAAGACAGGGTCTTACTCTGTTTCTCAGGCTGGAGTGCAGTGGCATGATCATGGCTCACTGCAGCCTCAGTCTCCCTGGGCTCTAGTGATCCTCCTTCTCAGCCTCCCAAGTAGCTGGGACTACAGGTGCACACCACCAAGCTCGGCTAATTATTTTTTTGTATTTTGTAGCGACAGGGTTTCACCGTGTTGCTCAGGCTGAATTGAACTCAAGCGATCCAACCCCTTGGCCTCTCAAAGTGCTGGGATTATAGGCATGAGCTACTGTGCCCAGCCTCAGATGAGAGGTTTGAAGTCAGACAGATCGGAAATTTCAGCTCAACCATTTGCTAATCATAAAATTTTAAGCATCTTCTTACCCTCTCAGAGTGTCACTCTTCTTTTCATAAAACGGGAAGAATAATAATATTTATCTCATAGGTTACTGTTAGAATTAAATGAGATTATACAAGAAAAGTGCTAAGTATGGCTGGTTCAGGGACAGTGCTCAACAAACAGGGTTTCTGTTGCCTAAGTGCATCTGTTAAATAAATGTCTCATATTCTACAGAACATATGTGCTCTAAAGCAAATGCCTGCAGTTCATTCAAACTCAAAACTTTGTTCTAGGTGCATAATTAATACATACTACTAATTTCCATTTACGGAAATCCTATGGAATTGCTACTTCTCAACTAGCCATAAACTCATGTCTTTTCACCAAACCACCATCGTAAGAACATAGATGAAAGCTATCTGCACAGTAATGAACACATGAGGTTTTCATTTAAATCAAATCACCAATTTTTGGAAGCCTGAAATGGAACAGATTACTATGAACTAAAAACTATTCAGTACTTTACAAGTATTATTATATCTAATTTTTTTACCCCATGAGGTTTGTATTATTATAATCCCCACTTTACAGATGAGGAAATTAAGGCTTTTAAAGTTAAGTAACTGATGCAAGCACTCAAATTTTCTAAGTGGTGAAGCTGGGTTGGCTTTGATCATGCTAACCTGAATAACTGAATCCCCAGAAGATAAAGTCTGTATTATAATCATGATGGTGCAAGACACCAGTCTGAGATGGCAATATTGAGAAAAGAAAAGGACACTCCAGAAATTCTTTTTTTTTTCTATATTTGTTAAAGAATTATTAGTGCACTTAGTTTGCAGTACTACCAAAGAGGAGCTATCTTTATATTAATGATTATCATAAGATGGAAAGAACATAATTAATGAAAAGAGGAAAAGAGACAAAAAGTTCTTTCTTGTTTTCTGTTCAAATGCTGTTTAATAATTCATGGATCTCTGATGAAGATTTGGTGTATTGGCCAGGCGCGGTGGCTCACGCCTGTAATCCTAGCACTTTGGGAGGCCGAGGCGGGCAGATCACGAGGTCAAGAGATCAAGACCATCCTGGTCAACATGGTGAAACCCCGTCTCTACTAAAAATACAAAAAAAAAAAAAATTAGCTGGGCATGGTGGCGTGTGCCTGTAATCCCAGCTACTCAGGAGGCTGAGGCAGGAGAATTGCCTGAACCCAGGAGGCGGAGGTTGCGGTGAGCCGAGATCGTGCCACTGCACTCCAGCCTGGGTAACAAGAGTGAAACTCCGTCTCAAAAAAAAAAAAAAAAAAAAAAAAGATTTTGGTGTGTTTTCTTATTTCCTCTCCAATTCCCCTCTTTTGGATGCGTGACACAAAGCACTCTTAATTTAACCCAGCTAGATTCTATATTCATGAGCTGCCAATGGAATCGTTTTTTTCTACGTATACTCTATCCTCTTCCATCTTTTCCTTAGATATACTGGGTTGGCCCTATCATAGGAGCTGTCCTCGCTGGCGGCCTTTATGAGTACGTCTTCTGTCCAGATGTTGAACTCAAACGTCGTTTTAAAGAAGCCTTCAGCAAAGCCGCCCAGCAAACAAAAGGAAGCTACATGGAGGTGGAGGACAACAGGAGTCAGGTAGAGACGGATGACCTGATTCTAAAACCTGGAGTGGTGCATGTGATTGACATTGACCGGGGAGAGGAGAAGAAGGGGAAAGACCAGTCCGGAGAGGTACTGTCTTCAGTATGACTAGAAGATCGCACTGAAAGCAGACAAGACCCCTTAGAACTGTCCTCAGATTTCCTTCCACCCATTAAGGAAACAGATTTGCTATAAATTACACATGTGCAGGTTTGTTGTTTCATGTCCTATTAGTCTAAATAATAAATATTTCATTATTTAGCAAGGAGGAAAGAAAGAAATCTATTGTGAATTTCAAATTAAAAAAAGAAATAGTTTTAAAATATCCTTACACAAATATATATCTATTTTACCTAGTTACTGTTCGTTAACAACCAATTCTAAATGTGTGTCAAGATTTGGTTAAGTCTTGCCTGATAGAACTCAAAAGATGTATCTATCAGCTTATTTCTCCTCTACTGGGATATTAGTATGGTCAATTCTTATTTGATTATGTATTCTGTTAAACTGAGTTTAACAATGGCAAAATACAGTATATCCCAGTCATGCACATTCAAGAGAGAAAATATAGTGATTTCTTTTATAAGCAATCCCTTATTTATAGACTACCTCAGCAAAAGAGCATTAGCAAGTGTTACTGCTAATTAGTTGTTTCCATCTATATTACAAATACCCAAGTTTAAATTCTAACTTCAATTCATAATATTTCTTCTTCCTCCTCAATGCCCAAGGTAATGTGGAACTAAAGCCCAGAAATTTGAGAACAATATTCAGAAACTCTTCCCAAATCATAAGGGCACCTATTGAGATTCAAGACAAGCAGATTTGTAAAATCTTGTAGACACAGAGGAAAAGTTACCATCATATAAAAATCACAAACAAAAAGGAAATCTGTATTCTGGTATCAAATGGTTGATCTGTTTTCAGTGCACACCCTCAAATGCACCACACAAGTTTAACAATCTAAGCTTTTAACCCCTTTATCACTTTGCTTATTTTTTAAAAATTTATTGTCAAAACTGGGGATTTTTGTTTGTAACTTTGGTTACCTATATTTAAACATTAACTGAGACATATTTTTGATAACAAGAACATTGCTAGTTGAGTCCTGGCTTTTTGTTGATTACTAAGTTTTGCTTACTCTAGAAGGTGTAAAATGATCCTGCCCTGTCCCAATCTCTGTACTCTTACTTCTCATAACATTTGTTGATAATGTTTACTCCAAATGTAGTGATATTTGATTGAATTAAAATGCCTGACAGACAAGGTACGAGATGGTTGCAGAATAAAAGGGTGAAGACATCAGATCACTCTGTATTCAAAGCTTACTAGACAACCAATCTTTCATTTCTGGATATATTGTTCATAACCCAACACATTTTTTAAGTATTTTTGCTACTGACTTATTTATTTGTCAAAATAATTTGTTTTTCTGTCCTACTTTGCCTTTTGTCAGTAGAATGTTCTCCAGAAACCCCAGTTTCTGTCATCTTAACTGTCTAGTCTAGCTGTTATCTTAGACAAAGAGCTGCAAATGTCAATTTCACCGAACAAAAGCTGTTAGAAGTAAAGCAGAAACCCATCACTGCAAGGAGTGACTGATAAATAACTGATGATCAAGGGCTGTCTTCTCTCAAGAATGGTTCCAACTATGTGTCAGTTTTTAGTGTTAATGGCAGTTGTGTGTCTGTGGCAGTGAGATAATGGACCATTATTAAACCTGATTCTCTTCGGTGCTAGGAAAGAGTAATGTGTGAGATTCCCAGAGAGTCATCACACCAGTGTTATGCCTGGGAGTACCACTGGCATACCGCAGGTGCCTAAATCCCGGGCCCCTTTCTCAGGGGGCGTGGCCACACCACACACTGCATCAGTGGTTACTTCCTGGCTGGGACGGCACCTATAGAAACTAGGTGCAAGTCTCCCAGACATGGTTTGCACCATCATTTCAAATGTTTGCACAATATGCCACTTAGAGGCTTAAAATCAGGGTGGTTCAGTTCAAAACGTAATATCCACCATCAGCAAACATGTCAGTTTAAAATGTTTGGTTAACAAGGAAGTGTTAAACAGATTTTTTGAATACACTTATAATATTCTGGCTTATAATCATTTTTATTCTGCCATATGGTTTATTTCATATACACTCACTTCCAATTATAGCATTCAATAAGTTAGGGTTAAAAAGTGAATGATGTTTTTGTAATTTGTTTTCTAGTAGATAGCAGAGAGCCTGGCACATAGTAGGTATTCAAAACAAGTGTGTTAATTAATAAAAATATATAAATCTCATTTGGGATCTAAGAATATAAATAATTTTCTTTTAATCTTTATTTTGCTCAATATTTAATAGGAAGCATGATTTCAAGGATTACTAAAGGAAGGCAATATAAACGTGAAAAACATAAAATATATTTTTGCATTCTACTATTTCTAGGGGCATGAAGTGAATGAAAGCTTTAGCACTTTTTTTCCCCCTACATATGAGACAACATATTTTGTATTTGACTCAAGGCTCTGCCAGTAAAAAGTAATGAAATTGTACCTTTCTAATGACATCTAGGCAGCAGGGGTCTATCGCCTTGTGGATGGCACCAAATTATCCAAGTGTATTAGGAGACTGAGGCTTTTTTCTTTAATCCCTTCTTATTAATGAAGTGCATAGTGCTACTCCCAGGAGACCACTGCTGACAGATACACAGAGAGGAGATCAGAGAGGAAAAACTGGGAAGATATAAATGAATTATACGCAGCCAAGAAACAATGCCAACTCTCTTTTCCCTAAGGAAGAGTATAAGTACCCCAAAATTGTAAGGTGGTCTCTACACTGAAAACGTACATAGTTTGTCAGAAGAGTACAAAAGGGAAAGAGTCCTATTTTAAGCTTTCAGGCTTTCTTAAAAACTTGGGGACCAGAATTAGAATGTATGTTTCCATTGTTGAAGATAACATTTTCTTCAAAGAGCCTTAACCTTTTACAAGGGAAGGAAATATTTTCTGGACCTAAGTAGTTGCTGAAATTGAAGATTCCTACACTTTATTTCTTCCATTGATTCTTTTCCTAAAGCCTTATACTATCTTTTTACTATCTAAGCCTTTTCCTAATGCAGTGCATAGGTGCTAGCTAGAGCTGCTGCTTAGTATTGAAGATTTTAGAAAGAGATTGAAAATCTTTGGAAAACATATGTGATGAAATTGAGCTATATTATTTATTAGAGATCTGATTCCAAAGAGCACAGAATACTGTTCTCAGACCGTGAAACCAGACAACACAGGTATTGGTTTAAACTGAAAATTCCAAAATACAGCAGTTAATTCAAATGCTAAGATGAATCCTGGAAGGCCTCCAATTACAGCACGTTGACACCAACCTCACATGTTACGAATATTTCACAGAGAAACTGCCTTTGTGACAAAGACGGCAGTCTGGGGGGAGCCGACAACCTTATCAAACAATAGAAAGGCCAATATAAATTCATTATAAGCACTATAGAATATGCAAACTTGGAACATTTTATACCTAAAAGTAATTCTGTCTTTCCTAATGTGTTTTTACCATGAAAATTATGAGGAAGATGTGGTTACTATTTGGAAAGTGTAATGTAACAAAACTCTTTCTTTACCACAAATGTTGTGAGTTGAGTACTTTACAGATTGCCCCACAGGAGCAGCAGCATTTGAAACCCATAATTCTTTGAAATAAATGAAAGACATTTAATTTAAGGATCAAAAACTGGGGCCATTTTTGCAAATGACTACCTATACCCTATGAAAATACATTTCAAAAACTGTTATGTGCAGTGAACACTAAATTTAAGAGCAGTTACAGTGTGACCTACTCATATTAAAAAGCAAAGAACTAAAAAACACACTAAATTTATGTAACCCATTGGAATGAATTTCTAGATTCTCTTCAGGATTAATTAAATAAACATGCAATTTATGAAAATATATAAACAATTATTTATCACTTTTATGACCCAAATCACAATAAAATTGTCATTTAGGATAAACTGGGGAGAATAGACTGAACATATGGTTATATTCACAGTTATTTATTAACTTAAGTGCTATTCCAACATTAGAGCTAACGTTAAAAAGATTTAAACTGAAATGTCTAATATTTGGAATAATATATTAAAGTATTAGCATTGTGGTTGATTTTCACAAATTATGTTGCATCTTGTACTACTAAGCTTACGAAAATAAACTTTTGGATGTTTTAAAAGGTAAACATTATGTTTAATGAAGTTAAAAATTCATCTGTAGTTAGATCTTAAGATCATCCTTTAGAATGATCGGGAGGTTTAGATATTTGAGTATAATCAACCCCAAAGGAAATGGTGGTAGGCCCATGAAATCAAATGCATTTTTTGAAAGCCTGCAGAGTATACAGGGAGTGAAAATTGTGTTTGTACAGGCTGAATTCAAAATGTCCACATCTCTGCAAAATAAACCATTGGATATCAGCTATCATTACAGTGAATCTAAAAGTGAAGACACAAACAACTGTGACTGGTATTGCTAAATAAATGATCCGTCCTCAGGCCATTTGGCAGATTCTGCCTACCCAGATGGATAATGTAGGCTCAGTGAGTTCTGGTTTAACCCCCCGAGTTCTTGGTTTGAGGGGCTTCTCAATTTTGACAGGTTACACACTCCCAGTGGAAGACTGAAGACAATCATGTATGTAGTGTACAACCCATCAGATGAGTGGTGAGTGATGCCTCAGGAGGCAGGTGGACATGTACCTCACTTACGGCATTGGTCACACTGTAGTGAAATCATTGGTTGTGGGTGTCCGGCTCCTCCACTAGATTCTAAACTCCTTAAAGACTGACTCTGTCCTATTTATTCTGTATCTTCCCCACTCCCACCTCCACTCCTTGGCACTGACATGAGGCTTGACTTTTCAATCAATAGTGCTTGTTCCACAGATAAAGAAAGAAAGTAATTAATATCTTAATCATTAGGAAATGTCAAAAACACTACTCTTCAATCTGGTTGGTTTTTGCTGCATAGATGTATGTTCACTATTTGAATTCTTATAGTTCCAGGTAGAAGCCCAAAATTAGCTCAAACTCTAAAGAAAAAAGGAAATGCACACAAAGAATAAAACACTAATTGGATTTCTAAAATTTATACCTAATGTGTAGGCAACTAGACATGTTTTCATTGCTATATTTATACAATGGCCAGATGTTAGATGAAATTTAGCTCAATGAGTACTTCACCAAAAAGAAAAAAAAAAAGTGTTTTAACAAGTATAGAAAGCCACAGATACAAATGTCAGCTTGCTTTTGGATAATTATCCCATTTGGAAAATGTCCAAAACAATGTTACCTAAATTAATTCTTACTATTTTTCAGTTTTTCCACTTCTTCAATCTTTGGGTTTAAGGCAACATTAAGAACTCTAAAAAGCTAAGTTGAATTCTTCAATTTCCACATGCTCAGAAATCTCTGAGAAATGATGATGATGTCTGTAACCTTTTTGCATACCACATGCCTGGTGCTCAATAAATGCAAGATAGATGGATGGGTACATGGGTGAATGGATGGATGGATGATTGGGTGAATGGATGGTGATTAATGGCTGCCTGGATGGATGGATGATTGATGGATGATGAATAGATGGATAGATGGATGATAAATGAGGGATGAATGGATGACAGAAATTCCTTCTATCCTTTCCAGGACTACTTTTCATAGAAGAGTTACAGAATTATGAAAGCATCAGCCATGGGTATGAAGGAAAGAGGAGAAATGAATGGATTATAATAATTATCAATTGTGAACACATATATGGGAATTTTGAATTTATAAATATTATTCTCCATGACTCAATACTTGAAGCTCATTGTGGGGCAAGCATTATTATCACTCTCATTTCAAAGATGAGGAAACCAAGTATCAAGGAACTTAAGTAAAGTATATCTATGCAAAGATACAAAGATACATTTAAAGATAAAGTAAAAACTGGAACAGAGATCCCAATTAATCCCAATCCCTGCATAGTTCTCCTAAATCACACAAGGTTCTCCCATTCATGTATCAGCCTAATTTCCCAATAGCCATGTTTCCTTTAAGTGGCAAAAAAATAAAAATGTATCTATTCTGTGGGAACACCCCATGTCAATACCACCAAAGGGCAATAAAGTAAGTACTACAGGGTTAGACTAAGTATTACAGAACTGAGAAAATTATCATTCACGAAAATGAATGATATTAAAAGAGAATAGCATTGACTGCTACAATGGGTTTAATTTAGGATATTTTGGATAATTTAGGAAATTTTTGTTTGGTTTATCCTTAGGAAAGTATTATAAAGCCCACTATTCAAAACATATTTCATTTAGTATAGAAAAGACAGTTGAGGATAACTGCAAAGTTAGTAAGAAGATCTTCCACATTTCAATATGAATAATAATAACAATAGCTTTCTATTGTTGATCACTTACTCAAGATTTACACAAGTTTACTTATTCCTCATAGAAGCCTTATAAGGGAAGTCCTGCTACTATTCCCATTTTGAAGGTAAAGAAGCTGTAGTCTAGGCCAGGTGTGGTGATTCACGCCTGTAATCCCAGCACTTTTGGAGGCTGAGGTGAATGGATTACTTAAGGTCAGGAGTTGGAGACCAGCCTGACCAACGTGATGAGTCCCTGTCTCTACAAAAAATACAAAAATTAGCTGGGCATAGTGGCGCACACCTGTAATCCCAGCTACTAAGGAGGCTGAGATGGGAGAATCACTTGAACCTAGGAGGAGGAGGCTGCAGTGAGCAGAGCAGAGATGGTGCCAGTACACTCCAGGCTGGGTGACAGAGTGAGACCCTGTCTCAAAAAGAAGAAAAGAAAATAAAGAAGTCGGGAGGGGAGGGGAGAGGAGAGACAAGAGAAGAGAAAAAAAAGAAAAGAAAAGAAAGGCAAGAAACGGCAGTCTAAGGAAAGTAAGTAACTTGTTTCAAAGACACACAGCCACTAAGCCATAGAAGTAGGATTTGAACCCAGGCAATCTCTCTATAGATCCCTACTCTTAGTCATGGCCTGTGTGTCTCTCACCTGTGGTGCTTTGGGGTTCCACTAGTTTCAACATTCATTATCTGCTTTTTCCAAGCCTTTGACTTTTTCATAGCCAACAGAGATTGCAGTGCATTGGAACTCTTCAGTAGTTCCCGACTTAATCTCTAATAATCATTTTGACCACCTCTGAAGGAAGACTTAAACACTAAAGTACAAATGTCACAGAGATAAATCAGCTAAACTTACAAAGCATTTTTGAAAGGGACTTTCAATGGCCAATTAAACTCTTTCTTTAGTGAACAAGGGAGGGGGAGCAGTAACAGAAACCTCTTATACAATATACCTTCCACTTTTTAGCTCAGATTTCCTTGCTAGTCTTTAATTTACCTAATGTGGTCATTTCTCTCTGCCCTTCTTTGAGACTTAAGCTCTCATCTCAATTTCAATTGTCAAAATGTATTTTAATCCTTATTTACCTATTAATCACCTGATTCATATATGCTTGAGTGCCTATTTTGTTTGAAGATCTATCACAACTTTTAAAAAGTTAAATTTATTAAATATTTATCTATCTTATTTTATAAGGGAATCAGTAAGATGGTGTTTATCATTAATCTGAGCTAGTGTTTTCTCACTTACCCTTGATCAGCCTGGAAAGTTGAAAGATGACTTTTAAAAAAATAAATCAAAATTAAAGTGGGGTGTGTGTGTGTGTGTGTGTGTGTGTGTGTTTCTGTGTGTGTGTTTGAATGGGCCAAGCTGTAACATTGTAACATTTCCAACAGCTTTGGGAAATAACTAGATAGAATGATTATTGCCAGTACTTTCTCTTTCTTTCAGTGAGGACTAAGATTTGCATTTATAAAAATAGGACTGAACATACCTATCAACATCCTATTTTCGAACTACTGCATTGTAGCCTAGGTCTCCAAACATTTTGACTTCAGATTCTCGGAAGAAAAGAAATCTTTTAAAATGTGGAAATGTACTACCAATGACTGTGGAAAACTATTTTTAAATTTGGGGCCCCCAGAAAGAAAAGAGAGGAAGAGAGAAGAGGGAGGGAAGGACAGCACTCATCCCTCAGTAGCAGCAAAGTAGGTGGAAAGGGGGTCCCAGCTCTTCTGCCACTGACTGAGAGCAGTAATCACTAAGACAGCAGTTGTCCTTGTGCAGAGAAAAATCCCTGTACTAAATCAGCATGTACTTGTCATCCTATATTGTAATTAGTGCCCAAAAGAGAACTGGGCTATGCATTGTCTTCAACAAACGTAAGCCTGTATCTCAGTTTTAAGTGTCAAAATGTCAGTTTAAAGGGAAACAGATTCTTCCTATGAAATGAAAAGACTCACTTGATTTCATCAATAAATGCAGAATCTTGATTTTATCAGTGAATGCAGAATAAAAGCAGGATTTCTTCGTTTCTCTCAAGAAATCCAGTCCCTAAAATTTACTTATTTTAAAAAAAAATGAGTTTAAATTTTAGCACTTGGCTCCCGGAAAAGTTTCATCATATTAAGCCACTCCAAGATTTCAATGTCAAAACTTATCAGAAAGGACTTGAGTTTTATCTTGTTGTTCCAAAAGCCGATATTATGGAAACAGTCACAGAACTGAGGAATGAAAGCAGCTGAGATTTCTCCAGTGACCTGCAGTAAGGAAGACTTGAGAAATTCATATATAGATTATTCAGCCCTGTGGTGTTAGTACGTTGTGGTTAAATCATTCATATTCTTTGAACTCTAATAAAAAATTCTCATCAAACAATGACATTTTCATCTCATCAAAGTTTAATCACAAGACTATTGTAACTCTGATTTCCTTCACCTCCGTTCAAATTGAAAGTAATTGTCAGACGTCATTTAATTCTAACCATTACATCCATTCTTATCTGTTCTCTCTCACATTATTATGGTCCATTGTGCTTTCTAAGAGGCATGTCATGTTTTTTCTATTATTCAAGCCATTTTAAAAGAACTTTGTCACATACTTACAAATAGTATACTTAAGGTTCATTTTTTTAAATAATTTGAGATAACAAGTTCACATGAATGGAAAATGTTTTCTTGAAACACTACGAGACATAAAGGGTAATAAAGTCTAACTATTGAATTGTTTAATGTGAAAAACCACTTAATTGCCTGAACTTTTGACTGTTTCAAAAACATTCTTGCAACTCCCAGAATGATGGACTTAAAATGCACAAAAGCAAAGAGGAAAATACAGCTTGTTTAATTTTCTTCCATTGATGTTTGGGGAAAAAATCTCCCTGCTCTCATCCTGAAATATCCTGGGATCAGGCTTAAGAAATGGGATAAAGTCTACCCAGTGGAGACAGAGAGGATTGTCTCCCTCCTGGTGGTGGCATACCTCATCACACTTCCAAGGTATATGGAAAGCGAAAACAAAATCCAAGAGGACTATAAGATTTGGAGATAATATGTATGCTGTATTTTCTGTTTTCCACAATGGACCTGTGATACTTTTAGAACCAGAATGTAAATGAATGATATTAAAAGAGACCTAAGAGGTCCAATTTAAGTATACGGGCCAGAGAGGGAAATAGGATATAATGTGGGGCCTTTTAGATAGTAATGCTTCTCATCTTTAAATCTATTTCAAAGACCAGAAAACTTCAACCAAGGCAGCGGTCTTAAGCTCAAATTACTGCAGGGGTAAGTAGGCAGGCAATGGAAAGGAGTCAAGAAGGCCATGGCGAGGCTGGGACAAAGCAGGCAAACTCGGCTCTGCAGATTTTTGCCACCTGAATTCTTGGGTCCATTGTAGCCTGATCTTATTTTTCAAACTTAAAATTAAAAATTGTACATGAAGTCTTCAATTCTGTCATTTACCAAATCAAAGACCTCTTAAATGCTTTTTGCCTCCATGCTTATTTTCTCTAACTTGGTTCAGGACATTGCAATAGATAACTCCATTAGCCTCCAAGCTCAGTGGTTCTCAAGAAAGGGTCCCTTGCCCACCAGGAAATACTCCCAAATGTCTGGAGACAACTTTGGTTGTTTCAATTCAGAGTGAGTTTCTGGCACATAAATGGCAGTAATGCTTCCAGACATTCTACAGTACAAAGTCCACCACTCCCAACAAAGAATTATCTGGCCTAATATGTGAATAGTGCTGAGATTCAGAAACTGTATTAGTCCATTCTATGCTGCTATAAAGAACTGCCTGAGACTGGGTAATTCAAAAAGGAAAGAGGTTTAATTGACTCGCAATTCCGCATGGCCAGGGAGGCCACAGGAAACTTACGATCATGGCAGAAGGGGAAGCAAACACATCCTTCTTCACATGATGGCAGGAAGGAGAAGTGCCAAGGAATAAGGGAAAAGCCCCTTATAAAACCATTTGATCCCCTGAGAACTCACTCACTATCACAAGAACAGCAGCATGGGGGTAACCACCCCATGATTCAATTACCTTCCACTGGGTCTTACCCATGCCATGTGGGGATTATGAGAACTACAATTCAAAATGAGATGTGGGTGGGGACACAGCCAAACCATAACAGAAACCCTGCAACTGATCTACCTGCCTTCAATTTTGCTTCACACCAATTCATCTTCACACTGCAATCAAGGTTATCTCTTAAAAATGAAATAACCTTCCTTTAGTAAAACCTGGGAGATACTATTTATTTTTCTATCCAGATCCCACACACATACTTCTTTTCAACAAGAATCATTTTGCTTAAGAGAAAGATGTGTTCTCAATCCCAGGGAGTCAATCCTTATTAGGCTTACTCAAAGGGAATAACTTTATTGTCCTTCCCAGTGACTGATTTAGAAAAGGGCTTGAAAGTAACTCATTGACTATGATTTGAGAAAATATTTCTTACTTAAAAGGGGACTCTGATCAGTTTATTTGCAAAGATGGCCGTAATCATGTATACCATTCCTATGTGTGTGTACCTTTGAAATAGGACTTTGCTGTTTTTCTCATCATGTGGTTAAAATCTATTCCTAATTCCTTGAATTTGAGCTGGCCACTTGCTTCAACCAACAGAATGGAGCCAACTGGGTATTGTGGGATTTTGAGACTAGGCCCCACGAAATCTTACAGCTTGAGCTCTTATTACCTTGGAACACTGCTTTGAGATTGCCATGTGAAGAAGCCAAGGCTAGTCAGCTGAGGGATGAGACCACATGAAGCAGGGAAGCCAGTTGCCTCAACCATGCCGGTGAGGCCCCAGATCTATAAGTAAGGTTATCTTAGAACCAACATCATCCCAGTTGAGCCACCAATTAACTGACTGCAGGTGAATGAGAGTCTAAGAGGAAGGAACAGAAGAACCACCCAGTTGAACCCAGCCCACTCTTCTGAGTCCCAGAATCATGAGCAATAAAATGGTAGCTGTTTCTGGGCATTAAGTTGTGATGTGGTAGGTTTCAGTGTAGTAAAAAATAATTGATCCAGAAGCATAGGGATGTTTCTACCCTTTGGATGCTGTTGTATTTAAGAAAAAGAATAAAAGGAACATCTGGCTTTTGCAGCTATTCTGAGGGACATACTTGGCACCTGAGAAGAGGAGGGTAGAAAAAAGAAATGATTCTGATCTTTTATATTGCCACAGAGCTGCCAAGTTAACCACCCTACCTCCCTACCTCTAGATTTTTTTTTTTTCCTGAGACAGACTCACTCTGTCACCCAGTCTGAAGTACAGTGGTACAATCTCGGCTCACTGCAACCTCCGCCTCCCATGTTCAAGTTATTCTCCTGCCTCAGCTCCCTGAGTAGCTGGAACTACATGTGTGCACCAACATGCCTGGTTACTTTTTGTATTTTTAGTAGAGATGGGGTTTTGCCATTATGGCAGGCTGATCTCAAACTTCTGACCTCAGGTGATCTGCCCACCTCAGCCTCCCAAAATTCTGGGATTACAGGAGTGAGCCACTGCACCGGGCCTATTTATTTTTTAATAGTCAGGTGCTCACTCTGTCACTCAGTCTAGAGTGCAGCAGTGCAATCATAGCTCACTGGAACCTCAAACTCCTGAGCTCAAGTGATCTTGCTACCTCAGCCTCCTGAGTAGCTAGGACCACAGGCATGCATCACCATGACTGATCAGTTTTATTTTTTATTTTTCTAGAGGTGGGGGGGTCTCACTGTGTTGCCCATGCTGATATCAAACTCCTGGCCTCAAGCAAATCCTCCCACTTCAGCCTCCCAAAGTGCTGGGATTACAGGTGTGAGTCACAAGGCTAGACATCTTGTTATATGATAAAACATAGTAAAATGAGATCCTTTATTGTTTAAACTACTTTTGTTTGAGCTTCCTCTTACTTAAATGTCAAAGTGTTCTTCAATGTGAAAATGTTCTTTGGATTTTCATTGTCCTTAGGATAAAATTAAAGCCCATTCATGATCTAGACCCTGCTAATATCTAGCTTCATATCTCATTTCTGCCCTTTTCATCATCCCTACCACTCCTCTGCCCATCACACTCATATTGAACTTCTTTTGATTCTTTATATGAGCCATTATCTCTTTTTCTCTCTCTCCTGCCCCCACCCCCACCCCAAGGACTTTGGTCCAATCACCACAATGCCATCACCTGAACTTTCTCATTTTCAAAAAAATGTAGTTCTTTTATACAGAATTTATCTTAACAGTTCTGCAAAGTTTGGCCTACTGATAATAATGCCCTACTGTTTCCACTCATTTTTCCCTCCTCCCCTAAAGGCAATCACTTTCACCTATTTTAACTATATATTTTGGTAATTACCTCTATGTTTCTAAATAACAGATTTGTGCTGCCACTTGCTGATTTTGTTAGCTCTGGGTTTTAGACATTTATCTATTGACTTGACACTATTAAAGAAGAAGATTTATTGTGTTTCTCTCCCTTGTTTCCAACACACAAATATAGACACACACACTGAGCCATGCAGTTAACCCTGGTTTCTTTGCTTTTTTTGCATGAGTTTTTCTTTTCCTTGAATTTAATAATAATATTAATTTTTGTTTTCCTAATTTTTTATGTATCAGTTCAACCTCCAAATCCTTCATCAAACTGACAGAATGTTTTGCTATGTCTGAACATTAAAAGAGAAAAAGCTTTTCTCATTTATTGTTCAGACACAGCAAGTATTAAAAGAGAAAAGCATTTTCTTTTTTAATGTTTGGATGTAGCAAATATTCTGTCAGTTTCACCTTCCTAAAGAAACCTCTCTGACAGCCTTCCTGCTCCAACCTGGACTGGTGGAGCTTCTGTAACTGTCACCCTAGAATCTCCCATCACCATCATCTTGGGGATTCCTTTTACCCCTCTCATGTGTTTCTCTTATTCTCTACTTTCCTCCTTCTTTGTTTATCCTGAAAATTGATTTGTTGTTTTGCTGAGTATCGAAATTGGGAAGGCCTCTGGCTTCTAGCTGATGAGAAATCTGATGCCATTTATCTTTCTAATCCTGGATCTTCCCTCCCTCCCGCCCCCCCCCCCTCATTTTTTTCTTTAGTGCACTGAAATTTCATAATTATATGTCTTGGGCCTATTTTCATTCATTAATTTTGCCAGGCAGTCAGTGAGCCTGTCAATATAGAACTCAAATTCTTTAATTCTGAGATATTTACTTGAATTGATCCTTACATCCTACTTTGTATTTTCTCTCTCTCTTCTAGAGCTTCTGTTATTCAAATACTGGGCTTCTTGTACTCTATATTAGATACTTTACTCAAACATCTGGTTATCCTTGTCTGCTCACATTTAAGTGGGGGACCAAATCCTCCAAGCATAAGTGTATGTAGAACTTATGAACTGTGAACTCTAGGGTAACTGATTGGGCAGTTTCCCCAGCCATCAAGGTTGGGAAGCCTTTATGGCAATATTTGCAGGTCTTTGCTTGCAGGCTGGTCAGATTCCTCAACTAGACCTTCTGCTCCCTGCATGGAAGGTGAAGGCCTGGCTGCTAGACATCTGGAAGCTGAATGTGGGAAGGCAGCTAGGAGATGCTTTCAACATCCAGTTTTGTATATGTGCACTTAATCTCCTAATTTTTTATGGTATCTCCATCTTCAACCAAGCCCAATGTCTCTAGAAAAAATAAATCCACCTTCTTCTGTCAGGGTTGGGAAGATCTATTGCCTGGCTTTATGAAGCTGGCAAAGTGATCTGGAAATCTGAGTACTTCAAAACTTTCCATCAATCCTCCTCATTTTAGTCCTTCTAAGCACCCCCACTTTTGGAATTGCTACGTGCTACTTATTTCTGAGCTGTCAATCCTGAGGAGGAAAGTTCATTGGAGTTCACCTTTTTCAACTTTAGCTTAGACTTCAGTTCTCTCTAGTCCTTCGCCACTCACCCACCGACTTTCTAGGTTACAGAACTTTGCAGTTATTGCCTCCTTTTTCGTTGTTCCCATCCTTCAGGGTTTAAGACATTCTAAAAAATCGCTGTATAGTTGTTTTATGGAGACCTTGGGAGGCAGTGAAAGTGTTTAACTTGCCAACCTTGCACAGAAATCCTCTCATCTCTTCTGCTCTTGGAATAATGTTACTCCCTCTGAGAAACCCCCAAACCCAGGAAAAGTGCCTCTCCAATGTGCCCCCTGTTAAAACCTGGTGTTCCTTCCACAAATATGTGGATGTGGGTGTGGAAATCAACACGCAAATTTATATTTGTCTATTTGTATCCCTGTAAACTTGTATTCAATGATGATAATCTCCTCTATCTCTATAAGGAAAGTTGGTGGATCCCCATCATTTTCTGCTTACATGAAAACAGCAGTCCTATGATCACATCAATTCACAAAATTCAATTCACTAACTGGAATGTGTTCGACCAAAATATTAAGGAACTCCTCAATGTTTCTTCGAAGTGAAGAATTCTTCCTCTCTCCCTTGCTAAGGCCTACAGTTGGCAGCTGCCTGCTGCCAGGGAGGGGTGTGACCAGCTTCTGCTCTTTCCCTACTCTCCTCTTTCACACTAGATAGCAGCTCATTCGGCTACGGACAGGAAGGAAAGGAAGCAGACAGAGTTGCCAGATTTAACAAATAAAAATAGTGGTTAGGTGGCTTTGAGCTATCTGGGTCTAGCAAATTATTAGAGGTGAACTCTTTCCCTCATGGGTTGGTGTTCTGTTTTTAATTTTGGGGAATTCTCATCCTTAGAGACTCTTCGTTAACTGCAGTTCTCAAGATGATAAGGGGATGCATTGATCTGTAAGTCCTACCATCAGCCCTCTCCCTTTGGTCCACAGCAGGAATTAAGATGGTTCCAGCTCAGCCCTTTCTTCCATGAAAAACACTCACACACATCTTCTGGTGAACTCTAGGCACCCAGGCTGATCGCTGTGCAGCATCAAAGCAGCTTGTCATCCTTTCTGTCACCTTCTGGATTTCCCAAGGAAGAGTGAGACCCCAGGGCAAGTTTCCCCCAATTCCTAAAACCCGCAGAAAGCTCTCCAAGTGAACCTATTAAAAGATTGAGGGTAAGAATGCGGTGATTTCTTCCCACTCTACCCCTTTGAATAGAAAATTAGAAACTCCTAAATATCATTTCCTCCAAGGAAATCTTCCTCAAACCCATCTTTCTGCTCTGCAGATTTGTACAACCTTCATCTGGATGAGGAGGTCCAAATAGAAATCCTATGTCACAGGAAACTTGTTTCACATTGACTTTGATTTCTCATGTCCATTATGTCAATGTCTTGATCAAAACAAAGACAGAAGGGGTTCATTTTCAAAATTCTTTTTTATTTTATTGCTATTGTCTCCACCTGCTAGTCTACAAAACTCATTAAGGATAAGGATTAATCAGAGCGTCTCTACAATCCAGCACATGCATAGCACATAGATAACAATCTACAAATACTTACTGATTGAAGACTGAATGAATGAATGGGTTGGTCTTTACTAGTTTTCCCCAATGGGCTGTTACGCAACAAATGGTCAATTTCTTCTCCTTTCCCTGCTCAATAGTGGTGTGAATTTTAGCTTCAATTTGCAGATGTAAATTAAACAGAAAGAACAGAAATGCTAAGTCTTGAGGCAAGTTATTAATGAAGGTCTTTAAAATATCTTTTTCAAAAGATTTTAACACGGAATCAATATTCTTCTATTTCAAGTAGTTTAGGTGTTGCCCTGAGTAGAGAGTCAAATGAAATACCCAATTGCTGAGATTGCCCAACATCACTATTCTATAAAAATACAATTTAGAAAGTCTCATTTGTAAAAAGAAATTGAAACTTGGCCAGAGCAGAGTACGAGTCTGAGGTGGAGGGAGTCATGGCAGGACAGGTGTTTAGAAAGTTTCTCCCACTCTTTGACCCAGTATTGGTTGAAAGGAGTGCTGCTGAAACTATAACCAAAGGAGACATTATGCTTCCAGAAAACTCTCAAGGAGAAGTATTGCAAGCAATAGTAGTCACTGTTGGATCGGGTTCTAAAAGAAAGGGTGGAGAGATTCAACCAGTTAACGTGAAAGTTGGAGATAAAGTTCTTCTCCCAGAATATGGAGGCACAAGAGTAGTTCTAGATGACAAGGATGATTTCCTATTTAGAGATGGTGACATTCTTGGGAAGTACAAAGACTGAAATAAGTCACCATTGAAATGGCATCAACATGAAGTTGCTCATTCCACTGAAGTTCTGAAATCTTTCATCATGTAAATAATTTCCGTATCTCTCTTTCATAATAAACTAATGATAACTGATGATATTTAGTGTCTCCAAAATTGTTTCCTTGTACTGATATAAACATTTCTGAATAAAAATATATACATGAAAAGAAAAAAAAGAAATTGAAACTTGATTAAGAGAAGTTGGTCGGGACTCTTATTGTTCTCATTAAGTGAAACATGAAAAGTAAACTAATTATATCCTATTCTAAAATGTTATGATGCTATGATGTGAATAGTGGAAAATAATTTGAACCTTTCAAATACTTCCAGCAAAATTTTGCAATCTCTAGTTAGCATTTGGAACATAATTTATATTAGAATTTCCATAATAAATGGTTCCCACAAGAATATTGAATTTGCTTTTATTATTCAAAAAGGAGTGAAGCAGTCTACACAGGATCACAGGGAAAATTTTGGATCACATAAAGTTTACCTGAAGAAAATATCACCTAAAATGTGTTTTCTTTCTAAATCTATTATTATGGAATTCATACATTTATTATATGTGTCCCTGCCTGCTTCCTAAAAGGATTTGAGATAGATTTCAAGTTTTAGAATAGATACCTTAGTACACAGGACAAAGATAAGAAATAACAAAGAATATCAAAAGAAGGATGATTGTATATACAAAGTCAGAGATGAAATATTTGCTGCACTTCAGCACTAAATTTAGCTCTAAAATTTCTGGTAAGTCAAAAGAAGAAATGTAGTAGCCTATATTAAATCTACCATAAAGTAAAAAATATTTATACCAGCTCTTCAAGAGTTACTATTTTAGTTTTTCTAACAAATTCCAGGAATAATTTGTCCTATGAGTCCTTATAAAATAATAGCTAACATATATTGAATATCTACTATGTGCCAAGCACTCTCCTAAACTCTTCATATGTATTATTAATTTAATCCTCATAACAGTACTTAAAGGTAGATTACTACCCCTGCTTTACAAGTTAGAAAACAAAGGCACAGAAAAATAATTCACTCATGGTTACAGCTCAAATGAAGCAGCAATAACCTGGTCCCAGGCAATCTACTTTCAAACCCCTGCTCCGAATTGCCACACTGTGCATAAAATCCTCATCAGCGGCTCCACAGATGACCTAGAAGGTCTCCGTTTCTTAAATCAACACTCAAAAAGAGCCAAGGGCATAATATTGAACTTAAAGCATTTCACTATTAAAACTTAGCTAATAGAACTATTGGAACTTAGCTAACGACACACAAATTATTCATTACTCAGTCCACTATAGGAGTAGAGAATAGCAAACCTAAAGGAATCATTATCAAACTCAACATTTATTGGATGCTTACTATATAGCAGGCACTGTGCCAAATAGCTTAGATGCATTATACAATGCAGCCCTCAATCAAGCTTACAAAGGAGGTATCTATTTACCTATTTGCTCAAAAATATTGACTGCATACCTTCTATGTGACAAACGCTATGCTAAACTGGGCCACAGTGGTGAAAAAACAGGAGCTAATAATGATCTCACAATTATGAACACCGTTGTGCCAAATGTTGAAATCCTGAAAATATTATGGAAAAATAATTTTTAAAATTATTTTAACTATATTTACTTACATTTTTTAAAGGGATTTTATTTGAGAAACATAAAAACACGAAAGAATACTTTATAGGCCACTCCACATAATAGAAGAGGCAATAATAACATAATATTTTTGCAAGCATAAACACTCAGGTATACTAATGACAGTCACATGGGTATAATAGTTATAAGCAGACAAACCATATTCATAAAGAAATAGATAAGTGAATATTCAAGTTTTAGAATAGATATCTGAGTACACAGGACAAAGATAAGAAATAACAAAGAATATCGGGAGAAGGATGATTGTATATACAAGTCAGAGATGACTTTTTAGTGCTACACTTCAGCACTAAATTTAGCTCTAAAATTTCTGATAAGTCAAAAGAAGAAATGTAGTAGCCTATATTATATCTACCATAAAGTAAAAAATATTTATACCAGTACACATGCATACCACTACGATAATTGTGTGCACTTAGTTTTATAACTACAGTCAGCTGAAATACTGTGACAGACAACCTAAGTCTTCTGAAGAAATCAATCAAAACCTGCGATGGGTTGCCACCACATCACCACCACGCATCACCCAAAGAGCCAAGAGCTCAAGAAATCTTATCTTTCACAAATGTAGATGGACAAAAAGGACATCTCTTCATTTACTGAAGAAGTTTCAGTGTTTTTATGCACATGCACAATGCTTACACACAAAGTCAGTGCTACAACAATGAACCTCGCGGAGTTAAATTTGCAAAAAGAAATGCATAAAATGAATGAGAACTCTCTGAAAGTCTTCAGTTTATAGCTCCAGTATTGAAATGATGCAAAGATGAAATACATAGCACAGTAAAGTGTAAAAAATAATGTTGACAACTTTTCTAGCAACTGAAAGATAGAGACAGTGAGAGGTGGATCCTGGCCCTGGGGCAGGAGGAAATGTAACAAAAAATCTAGGCCTTGGCTAGCAGTGACGTTTGCATTTGATTCAGCTACAGACTTTGCTGCTGCTGAGTTAGAATCAAGGAGCTGACCAGGCCTCAAGCCCCATGATCCCCTGAAGCTTCTCATAATGCAGAAAATAGTCCAACCTGGCTGGGTATCAGCAAGGACTGCATCACAGAGGGGAGAAGGAAGACTGGAACCAGGCCAGGTGTGGTGGCTCACGCCTGTAATCCCAGCACTTTGGGAGGCCAAGATGGGCAGATCACTTGAGGTCAGGAGTTCAAGACCGGCCAGGCCAACATGGTGAAACCCCACCTCTACTAAAAAAAAAAAAAAAAAAAAAAAAAAAATATATATATATATATATATATATATATATACACACACACACACACACACACATATATTTATAAATATATATATAGTATATATATATTTTTTTAGTAGAGGTGGGGTTATATATATAACATACATATATACATATATATTTATAAATATATATGTATATATTTATAAATATATATGTATATATGTATGTTATATATATTTAAAATATAAAAATATAAAAAATACAAATATATATTTTATTTTTTATATTTTTATATTTTATATATGTATATATAAAATTAGCTGGGCCTGGTAGTGTTCTCTTGTAATCCCAGCTACTTGGGAGGTTGAGGCAGGAGAATTGCCGGAACCTGGGAGGTGGGGGTTGCAGTGAGCTGAGATCACACTGCTGTGCTCCAGCCTGGGCAACAGAAAGAGACCCTGTTTCATAAAAAAAAAAAAAAAAAAAAAAAGACTGGAACCAGACAGAAAACCTCCTGCCCAAGGTCCTGAGCAGAAGAGGCAACCCCGCAGCAGTGGGCTAGGTCTGTCTCCCCCAAGTGGTTTAGGTCTGTCTCTTCCATGTTGTCTAGGTGTGCCTCTCCACGTGGTTTAAGCATGTCTCCCCAGCATGGGTTAGGTGTGTCTCTCCCACGTGGTTTCAGCGTGTCTCTCCTGCCTAGTTTGGTAACCAATACAATATCATCTTGTACACTTTTTTGAAAAAAATAACTGCCAAGATTCACATTTTGGGAAATTTTATATAAAAATTAGATCTCTAAATTCTTAAAAATTAGGAAATGAGGCCACACTGGACCTCCATCCTCACAGGCAGCCATCAGAGGGAGTCCAGTTGCTTGTGGTCCCTTTGTGTGAACTGTGACTCTGAACACATACGCTGTCCCTCACTCCATACTGCCTCTTCCACCAGATCCTCTCAACTCATGTACGTCACCTGCCAGGTTCCTAGAAGCAATTGAGATGGTGTTCCCAGTGACCAGGAGGCAGTAAGGCAGGGCTTTAAGCATTCAGTTAGAGCTCTGGTGCCACCAAAACATAAATGAACATTTGGTTTTGTCCTTTTCCCCTTTGAGAAAGAGTTTATGAAATTGATTTGCAGGTGCAACAAATATATCTAAGAGCAGACTAAAACCAAGTGGAGAAACTGGCATCCCTTTCAGGAATGGCTGCCCTGAAATGAGACAAAAAGGAGAAATTCTTCAATATGCCAGGAAGAAAGGGAAGAGCAGGAGTGAAGGGGTGGAGCTAACAGACCGGGGCGGGGAGAGGGGAGGCTGTGCCCTATGATGTGACTCCTCCCAGTGACCCACCAAATCGTCAACGTCTCCCAAAAAAGTGAAAGGAAGGTGGAAGTGAAAGGGGGAGAAAGAAAGAAGGATGAGAAAGAAAAGGAAAGGAGGGAGAGGACGTGTGAAAGGGCAGGCTAGCTTGACGTATGAGCTGCTTCTGAACACAGCTAACGGAGGACAGCTTCTGCATTTAGGGTTTCACTAAACCTAGCAGAGCAGCCAGCATCCATGCAAGAGCCCAGAGACAGAAGGACACACAAAAAGACAACTGTAGAAACTGGAAGAAAGTAAAATGAGGCTTCTGGATTCTCATGGCCTCGGAGGTAGCGTTTCCAGCCAAGTGTAAGTCCATCTGAAAAGCACAGGGCATCCCAGTGTTACCCTAACTCATAAGGCAGTAATTCTCATAAAGGAAGCCTACTCTCCACTGAGCCACAAGGAGGCTCACAGGGTCGACAGCAGGTAAGAGAAAATCAGTGGATAACAATCTCTTAAACTATTTTGTTCATCTCCGAACAGTTTCCAACAGTTCATGAAAAATTCCTTTGCCAATATTAGAAAGCTTTAGATTCATAATTCTCCCCTCAACCCACCAACACACAAACAAACGCACACACGCATTCCTTCTCTAAAAACAAGACAGCGGTATCGGCAACCATGTCTCTTTTGGTATCATGACAAACTTATCTATGTATATTCTGAAAGGATTACAATGACTCGATCGGGAAATTTTTTAAAAGAGAAACATAAACCTGATGTAGGATAATTGCACCACTGGTAATCTCTTGGGATTTACATTCCTTTTTTTTTTTTTTTCTTTTAACTTTTCAACTGTCTTCAGGAAGCATTCCCCAGAGGCCAGGTGTTTAGGATCAGGCTCTGACTAACCGAGTGTCAAAATGATGTTGATGACAATAAGCAACAATAGCAATCAGAAGAAATAACTGTGATGATAGTAATAATCCTGGAGGTGCCGTCAGAGCCAAATGTTGCCATGGAAACTGCGAAAATGAGAGGGGGTGGGAGACATAGAAAATCTTTTACGATGGAATGCTGCGTTCCTGGAACTTCTGAGAATGAGCTCACGTATTGTATCCCAAAGAAGACTGAGATAAATATCAATGTTTCGTGATTATACACAACAGAGTTAAGAACAAAAATGACTTATCAAGATAGGAAAGGACATGCTGGGGCGATGGGTATTTGGGGTGATGGGTATTTGCCTTCAGGGTCTGCCTCAGAGAAACAGCTGCACACCATCTTTTTAGAGAGAATTCAGACCAGCTGCACTGCAAGGAATGTACACAACAAAATGAAAATGTTTCGAGCATGGTAGTTCTTTTCTGTCTGCACAGCTGTCCAGAGCAGTTCAAGTTACAATAGTGGCACACATCACTCTTTAAGGCACAATATAGAAACTTTCTGAGTCCCAGGATTGAAATCTGAACAGCTATAAAAACCTCTCCAGCTATTTCCAAGAACATAAAGAAAATGTTGGTGCAGAAAGAGGTCAGAAAATCCATCTGGATTGCTTTTCAGCTTGACAATTCTGTCTCCGGGGTATTTTTGTTGTTTAAAAATGCTTATCACAATGTTATATAATTATATATGAAATTATTCTCTGATTAGGCCACACACTGGCTACTAAAACTTGCAAAGAGAATCACTCTCATTTCTTGGGATAGCCAGCCTGTCTACATGTGTGCCACTCTCAAGCAAGCCCGGGAGAAGCTGGGTCCCAGAAGGTGAGTCAGGTCCTTCCAGCCATGGAAGGACCTCCCTGCATATGGAAGGACCTGGGATGCCCACACCCCAGGGGATCTCTCTGCATATGGTAGCTTCATCAAGCATAGCTCGCCATAAGCACCAGAGATGAATACATAGAATAATCAGTGATCTAGAAGTTCCTTCACAAACAAGAACAGTCTTCCCTTCTCGTGGGCTGATACTTTGTGTTAGTGTAGAATGTTCTCCATTCTGCATTATTCCTACATGTGAGACAATAGCTACTAATTTCTCATCCTTTTCCTGAATCAGTATATTGTGATGGTAGAGGTATGATATCTGATCAGTGGCATGCAAGCTAATCTTTTAATAATACAGTAACTAAAAGTATACATGATTTTATTTTGTTCTTCTTCCCAGAAATTTAAGAAGTTAGAGGGACTGTTATGTGCTTACAGTTCTCTAACTCAAAGTGCATAATACAGAATAATTCTTCCCAGTGACACTCTGAGTTATACATGTCTTTTAGTGAAAGCCAGTTTAAGCAGACAGATAGGACTGCACTGAAATCCAATCCCAGCTTTGTCACTTACCAACTGTGGGAACTTCATCTTTCTAAACCTCATTTCTCTCCTTCATAGAAGAAGGATGATGAAATTACTAAAGATACTGGGAGGATTAAAGGAAAGTACATATGTACCATGCCTTGTTCATAGTAAGTGTTCAGTGTTTTTATTATAGGTGACAGATGGATACCTGGTAAGTTGTAAAACATTTGTTCACCCTAATGGAAAGAAGAGCAAGGCAGTTTGACACAAAACTAAAGAGTTTTGTGCTGACAATGCCTTTTCTAGCCATGAGAAGTCACTTTCACTAGAGCCAGAAAACTGGCTTCAGAGGGTCTGCAGACTAGGAAATAGGTGGCACCCAGAGGGTCAGCCCAGTGTGGAGGGGGGAGCCTTCTACCCTTCCTGCAATAACCCCTGGAAATCTCCAAATAGACACAGCACTTCAAGTAAGACATTGTTTTTTGTTTTTTGTTTTTTGTTTTTTGACACGGAGTTTCGCTCTTGTTACCCAGGCTGGAGTGCAATGGCACGATCTCGGCTCACTGCAACCTCCGCCTCCTGGGTTCAGGCAATTCTCCTGCCTCAGCCTCCTGAGTAGCTGGGATTACAGGCACGCGCCACCATGCCCAGCTAATTTTTTGTATTTTTAGTAGAAACGGGGTTTCACCACGTTGACCAGGATGGTCTCGATCTCTTGACCTCGTGATCCACCTGCCTCGGCCTCCCAAAGTGCTGGGATTACAGGCTTGAGCCACCACGCCCGGCCAACGTTGTTTTTAAAAAGAAAATAACCCTCTGCAGACAAGAACCCACTCTCATTTGTTGGTGCCCCAAGGCATCTGACAACAATAACAACAACAAAAATAGCCAGTCATCCCAGTTTAGAAACATTCTTAAACGAAAGACCTGGCTCCAGGTTGCTTCTGAGGTCTCACAGAGTGTCGGCTTCCTCCGAGCCCTTTCCTGGTGCTGATTTAGAATTCCGCAAACAATCTAGAACACAGGCCTCAGCCCTCTTCATCACTAACAGTTCCGTTTTCACACCCAGCCAAGTTGCAAGAAGAACCCTGAAGTAATCTAAAACACTTATCCAGTTATCAAAGTTTTTGGTCCTCAAGTCACTTTGATTTTACTAAAAGCAATCATTTGAAGGACATCTTGTCAGCTAGAATCCCAAACAAACAGAAGAGCGTGAAACAGGAGTGATTTGAATTCTAACAGTTTCCCCTTGAAATAAGCTTTGTAGGAAAGGTTGTGATGCTGAGAAAAGATAAAAGGGAGCAGAGATGCAGATACAGCTCAGGATGACTTAAAAATCAAATTAATCATAAAATGCTAGGAGTTTAGCCAGACGGGCGCACAGGAAAATCGCAGTCCGCCCTTCTTTCATTAAGATTTCTATTTCATATACTCTGCAGGTTGATGTCAGAGGGTGAACAAGCACCAAGGAGCCCCTTGGGGAAGGTTCAGAGGGCTCCTGGTCAAGGTTGGCCCTATCATTAGGCAGAGCAGGCGGTAGCCTAAAGCCAAAGACTATTAGGAGCAATGAAAACATGTAGTGACTAGATACCCTTTGGCTGACTTCAGGCTTGCAGGCGTCACAACATTTTCCAGTGTACCTGGGGCAATAAAAGTCTTCATCTCCACCTCTCAATTCAATCGGGGACATACAGTATTGATTTCCAACATTAAATTACACCAAGAGTTTTTTTTTTTTGTTTTTTGTTTTTTGTTTTTTTTTTTTACTATTGTTGAATACAGCTATTTCCCTTTGTTTATAATGCATATCTCTTTTAGGAAAAAAGAAGAGAAAAATAAATGTGAAAGAGCTACATAATTTGAGATACCATCTACTCAAAAGTCTTATAATAAGCAGATTTTGTTGATTTATACATTTCTATTGCCTGAATAGATTCATTGAATCTGCAAAACAACACTGGATTTTAAACTGCATTTACTTAAAGACAAGGGGCATTATCAAAGGGCTGCCATTCTGTATGTTGATACAGCTGTTGACCTACAAGAACCTTCATACTTGATATTAATAAATCAGAAACTATCTCTTCACCAGCCTCTATTCAAGTAGGAAAGATTGATTGGAGCTCTCGCTGCCACTGGTCGGTATCATGGAATACCAAATTCTCACAACTGTAGGCCACTCACTAGTACTGTATATCCATACAGTTCTGTCCCAGACCCTGTCTTCTATGCCTAGCAACATGTGAGGATTTCTACTTTTTTTTTTTCTTTGTTTGAGACAGAGTCTCGCTCTATCGCGAGGCTGGGGCTCAGTGGCGTGATCCCGGCTCACAGCAACTTCCATTTTCCGGTTTCCAGCGAGTCTCCTGCCTCAGCCTCCAGAGTAGCTGGGACCGCAGGCACGCGCCACCACACCCGGCTAATTTTTTGTATTTTTAGTAGAGACAGGGTTTCACCATGTTGGCCAGGATGGTTTCCATTTCTTAATCTGGTGATCCACCCGCCTTGGCCTCCCCAAGTGCTGGGATTGCAGGCGTGAGCCACTGCGCCTGGCCGAGGATTTCTATTTCTAAATCCAGTAATGCCAGTGGTACTTATTACTGTCATTGTGCAGTTTCATTAAATATTATTAAAAGCAATTATGAATATGAAGAACAAAAGATCTACTACCTCTGAAAAGAAACAAATCAAAAAAGAGACTCTTTAAAAAGAGACTATAAAGTCAGCTCACCTTAAAAAAAAATAATGTTGTCTTAAGTTTGAGCAAGACAACCGTAAAAGATCGAGAGAGGAAATCAAAGCATTTCAAAATGGGAAGAGTAGTAGTTTTAGATTGCTTTGTAAGTTTCTGTAAATTCTTCCTTAGCCTAAGAAACTGAAGTTTCACATGGTCAGTGATGCTGTGTGGGTGTCACTTGTCTGTGAGAGCCAATGAAGAACATGAATTAGAAGATCCAAACTCAAGGACAAGGCCTTTTCTTGCTTCACAAAGCTGGTGAATTGGCATATAATTATGGGTTTCTTTTTTTTTTTTAAGATGGAGTCTTGCTCTGTTGCCCAGGCTGGAGTGCAGTGGCACAATCTTGGCTCACTGCAACCTCTGCCTCCTGGGTTCAAGGGATTCTCCTGTCTCAGCCTCCCAAGTAGCTGGGATTACAGGAGGCCACCACTATGCCCAGCTAATTTTTTGTATTTTTAGTAGAGACGGGTCTTCGCCACGTTGGCCAGGCTGGGGGTCTTCACCACGTTGGCCAGGCTGATCTCCAACTCCTGACCTCAAGTGATCTACCAGCCTCGGCCTCCCAAAGTGCTGGGATTACAGGCATGAGCCACAGCACATAAGATTCGTGTAAGCTATTTTTACATTTCTCTGTGTTAACTGACTTTTTTGATTGGGTGATCCACTAAGGGTTTTATTTTAGTCAAAGGAGTAATTTCATTTTATTAAACATAAAATGATATTTTGGGATGATATAGAGGTAGTTTCTCCTTTTTTATTGTCAGGGCCATCTTTACTTTGAAAGATACAGGACTATGTATATTCTTGCTTGTGATCTTCGCAATCAGTAGCATCTGTTTCTAGATCAGATAGCATACAATTCCTTCCCCTGCTAAGAGTTGTTGTTTTTGTGCCTCCTCCAAAAGATGCAATAAAAATAAGACTGAATATGGTCTTTTAATCTTGGAGGCATAAAAGAAATGTAGAGGGGCAGGGGCTCAAATCACTCCCAGATGAAACATCACAACTTGAAAAGTGATCGAGCATATGGTTTTACATGTGCGAGGCTTCCTCTTGGAAAACAATAAAGGCAAATCACAGACAGGATCGGGAACACTGATTATTGCTTTGGTGTAATTTATTATACCTTAGATTCTGGAAAACAAAACATGGCAACATGCTTCACTCTTTTCATGCAGGGAAGCTGTGACTATTTCTCTATAGATGATCATAGCCTGGACAATGGTCCTGAAATTTCATGCTACCACTGTGAAAAATGCCTCAACCACAAATAGATTTCTAAGCAGCCAGACCTAATGGGCCACCTTTAATGATTAACAGAGCCAAATCTTGTTATTTTAAACTTAAGGTAACTGGAGCAGGTCAGCCATATATGATCTAATCAGTGTACTCATCAGAGAAGAAGTTGACATATTTGCTCTAATATATGTCCCTGTGTCCGATATATGTGCCAGTGACACATCAGAAAATTTTTTGTTAAGTAGCTAATTGTTAATTAACCTAATTTCATAAATTAATTTTCCCCATAAATAGTATAAAATTTTTATGATGTGGTTACAAATTATATTTGATATTCAGATTAGAAAATATCCAGGTTAAACCTCTCCTATGCAAACACTTCCTAAAATGTGGATACTGTAAGACAACCTTACTTTTTCTTGCCTTCATCTCAGGATGCTTTCTTCTTTTATATATCTATCATCCCTCTGGTGATATTTAATTGCAAGAATTACTGCAATCATTTATCTTAACTTTACCATCTTTGTCAAACTATTTTCTCTCTAAATTCTAAAAAAGATCACCGTGAAAGGTGAGCCACCTTGAAATTACACCATTATGATAAAAATTTCCAGGATCACCATAGCTTACGGCCGTAAGACACAGTCATCTTTGTCTTAGCAGAGTTCTAACAGGAAATCTTAGAATGCACTTGTATTATAGCTCACTTTTGAGAGCTGGTAACCACCTGGGACTCCATCAATCCTGACTTGCCAAAAAAGAGCTATCAGAGAAAAAAGCATATTGTCCACTTCCTTACTTTAATTTTAAACTAGAATTTCCTTGACAAAATGTAATTCTAATGCATTCTAAATGGGAAGTTTAACTGATAAATATAGTTGTGTTCTAAGCCGGGCACGGTGGCTCAAGCCTGTAATCCCAGCACTTTGGGAGGCTGAGGCGGGCGGATCACGAGGTCGAGAGATCGAGACCATCCTGGTCAACATGGTGAAACCCCGTCTTTACTAAAAATACAAAACATTAGCTGGGCATGGTGGTGCGTGCCTGTAATCCCAGCTACTCAGGAGGCTGAGGCAGGAGAATTGCCTGAACCCAGGAGGCGGAGGTTGCGGTGAGCCGAGATCGTGCCATTGCACTCCAGCCTGGGTAACAAGAGCGAAACTCCGTCTCAAAAAAAAAAAAAAAAAAAAAAAAAAAAAAAAATATATATATATATATATATATATATATATATATATATATATATATATAGTTGTGTTCTCAAGGTGGTAGAAAGAAGATAGGAAGGAAGGAGGGATAAAGGAAGAGTGGAAGAGATGGGGAGAGAAGAAGAAAGGGAAGGTGTGAAAGAAAAAATGGCATGTTTTCTATAAGGAAATTAATTTTTTTAAGACATGGTCTTGTTCTGTCACCTAGGCTGGAGTGCAGTGGTATGATCATAGCCTACTGCAGCCTTGAACTTCTGGGATCAAGTAATCCCCCTGCCCCAGCCTCCTGTAGCAGTGAGATTACAGGAATGAGCCATCATGCCCAGCCATTGTTTTTTAAATATTATTTTTAATAAAACAAGGAAAAGAGACATGCAGCCGCAATTGAAAAGCTAAAGCTTTCTTGAAGTAATGACTACATAACATTCTCAGAGAAAAATTCTAAGAGGTGTGGGAGAATGTAAAATTGTAGGGAGTTATAAACTATTCCCCATCCACCATCGCTTTCTATCAACACTGGGTTTTAAAACCTGTGTTCATTTAGAGCCTAGACCAAAGGCCTCTCAAAGAGCTGGAAGCATTGGTCATCCTCTGACCATAGCACAAAATTACAAAGGGTGATCAACAATGTAACATTGATAAAGACATAAATGTTGGGTGAGTTTAAATAGTAGGTACTATGTCATTCTTTTTTCCCTCATATACAGGATCTTCAATTTTAAAAGTCCAAAGAGGACAAAGACAGGTGCATATAGATGTTAACTGCAGCATACGTAGCCAAGAAAAAGTGAATATTACAAAATGAGCATCAATAGAAAAAAGGTAAAATAAATTGTGATACATCTACACAGTGGAATACTATATAGCCATTTTTATTTTTTATAAAAGATACTAAGAAAATGGTCGTGTATGTGTGCTATGTATGCAAAGAAAAATAGACAAAAAGATGTATAGAATTATAGGAAATACAGCAACAGAGGAAAGAGTTAGAGGAGATATATACTATATTTAACAAGGACGGAGAATGTAAATATATGCCATATTTACTTCCGATGGAGAATGATACCAGAAAGAATGGATGAGGAATAATTCCTACTTCTTATTTACATAATTCAAATTGTGTAGGATAGTATACTTTCTTTTTTGTGATATCGTAGTATTTTTTCTCAAATTTCAAAGATATTTTAAGTTACTATTCCTAAGAATACTCTGGGAACCACAACTTCCACCATTCCGAGTGTTTTTAGAATGGAACTTGAAGAACCTTAGACACAATAGGGTTCCTTTTATAGAATCAGCAATCCCCAGCAAAAGACAATACAAGAATTTGTGAGTCCACCTAATCTCTCAGGGTCCCCACAAGGAGAAACTGCCTAAAACAATTCCTGGAGTTAGTAATCAATCAGGCTAAAATACCTATCAGGTGCATTTCAGAATTGAGAGCTAGAATATCAAAGTTTACATTTCCTTCCCAAGATAATATCCCATAGAGAAGTTTTTAGAAGCCAGTCACAAAATATCTTAAGAAGGTGCATTGCTTATTTAAATTAAATTTTATGAATTTCATGGGTAAATAAAAACACTCTCAGGATGGTAAAAGAAACTGTGCATACTGCATCTAGGAATTTTTTATCTTGCCAACTCCCCAAAATCATTTGAGAGCAGTATATGTAAACTGGGAAGTGAAAAGACTCAAGAAAGACTACAAAATAGTACTTTCCAGTGCTCATGCCCCTGCAAAAACATCAATTTGAACAATTATTCACACATAAAAATACCTTCACAAGAGCTAAGGAAACCAAGTGAGTGATTACAGTACCTGGGTGTAGCACAGAAAAGATGTGTTGAAGAAGGTAGGCCAGGTGTGGTGGCTCATGCATGTAATCCCAACACTTTTGGAGGCAGAGGCAGTCAGATCATTTGAGGTCAGGAGTTCGAGACCAGCTGGGCCAACATGGTGAAACCCCATCTCTGTTAAAAATATACAAAAAAAATTAGCCAGGCATGGTGGCAGTCACCTGTAAGCTCAGCTACTCGGGAAGCTAAGGCAGGAGAATCACTTGAACCTGGGAGGCAGAGGTTGCAGCGAGCCGAGATCACGCCATTACTTTCCAGCCTGGGTGATAAAAGCAAGACTCCATCTCAAAAAAATAAATAAGTAAATAAAAGAAAAAGAAGAGAGGGTAGGAAGAAAAGTTCATATTACCCACCCATGACACCCTCCACAATCCCAGGCAGCACAGAATCAAGAGAGATAGCCTTTGTTTGGGGGAAAGAGAGGAAAGTGAGCACCAGACTGCCTCAGACTCCAACCCTGAGCCAGCCCTAGTAAAATCCAGCACTGGGCAGCAATGACTTCAGACTCCAGGCCAGTCTGGCAGGCTGAGCCTCCAGACTTGCCTTGGCACCAGGGCAGATCCTATATCCCCAGATTCCAGGCCTGCCTGGGAGACTTAGTTCCCAAGTATACCCTATTTCCAGGCTGACTTCAGTGTCCCCAGGCTCTCGACAGGCCCCAGTACCAGGTCAACTCTCCCAGACAGGCTCCAGGCTAGCCTCAAGGCCAGGCCACACACACATGACTCTGGATGAGTTGACTAGTAAAGGGTTTGCCCAGAAAAAGCCAGTCTACAAAGATTGGAATAAGTCTCTACTTCTTCAAATACACAGACACCAATGCATAACCACAAAGATCAAGAACAATCAAGGTAACATGACCTCACCAAAGAAACAAATTAAAGCTTCAGTAACAGACCCTAAAGAAATGGGGACTTACAATCTGCCCAACAAAGAACTCAAAAGAATTATTTTAAGTAAGCTCAGCAAACCTCCAGAAGATACAGAGAAATAATTTCACAAAATCAGAAAAATAATGACCAAAATGAGAAAATTAATAGAGACTGAAATTATTTTTTTAAAACCAAGCAAATTCAAAGCTGAAAAATACAAGGAATGAAATGAAAAATGAAATTGAGAGCATCAACAACAGAATCAATAAAACAGAAGAAAGAATTTGAAAATTCAAAGACACATTATTTGAAAATGTATGGTCAGAGAAGAAAAAATGAAAAAACAATGAAAAGGAATAAAGAAAGCTTAAGGTATTTATGTATCAGCATCAAAAGAGCAAATATTCCAGTTATAGGAATTAAAGAAAGAGAAGAGAGTGATGAAGTAGAAAGCTGAAGAAATAATAGCATAAAACTTTTCAAATCTGGGAAAAGACATAAATAATAAGAAAAAAGAAGGTCAACATTTTTCAATCATGTTCAATCCAAACAAATCTACACCAAGACAAATTAAAATCAAATTGTCAAAACTCAAAGATACAAAGAGAATACTAAAGGCAGAAAGAAAAAAGAATGAAATAATAAATACATTCCAATAAGACTAGCAGTGAACCGCTAGTCCATATAGGCCAAAAGAGACCATATAGGCCAAGAGAAAATGGGACAGTATATTCAAAGTGCTGAAGAAAAAAAAAAAAAAAAAAAAAAAAAAAAAAAAAAAAAAACAAGAAAAACTGCCAACCAAGAATATTTACCTGGCAAACTGTCCTTCAGAAATGAAGAGATAAAGACTTTCCCAAACAAAAGCTGAGGAGGTACATCACCACCAGATCTGCCTTATAAAAAATGCTAAAGGAATTCTTCAAGCTGGAATAAAGTGATGCTAATTAAAAGCACATAAAAGTATAAAATTCACTGGTAAAAGTACATGGTTGAATTCAGAATACTCTAATACAGTAATGGTGGTATGTAGATAACACATCATGACTATAACAGTTTAAAGAAAAAACTTATTTAAAATAATAATATAACAAAAAATAAAACAAAATAGTAGCAGCTACAATTCAAGGATACACAATACAAAAACATGTAAATTATGATATCAAAAACAAAATTGTGGGTGGGGTGGGATAAAAGTAAAGAATTGTATATGCAATCAAAGTTGTTATCAGCTTAAAATAGCCTGTTATAAAGTGTTTTATGTAAGCTTCATAATTACAACAAAGTGAAAACCTACTATAGACATACAAAAGACAAACAGTAAGAAATCAAAGCATACCACTAGAGAAAACCACCTAATCACAAAGGAAGACAGCAACAGAGGAAGAAAGAAGCAAAGGATCTGTGTCTATATTTAAAACAACCAGAAAACAATTAACAAAATGGCAGTAGTATAATTATCTTCAATATAAATGGATAAATTCTCTAATCAAAAAAATATTAAAAGTAGCTGAATGGATCAAAAAAGACCCAACTATATGCTGCCCACAAGAGACTTACTTCACCATTAAGGACACATAGACTAAAAATGAGAGAATGAAAAAAGATCTTCTATGGAAATGGAGGCCAAAAGAGAGCAAAAGTAGCCATATTTATATCAGATAAAATAGATTTTAAGTCAAAACTGTAAAAACAAGGTCATTATATAATGATAAAGGAGTCAATTTACACAGGAGATATAACAATTGTAAATATATATGCACCCAATGTCAGAGCACCTAAATATATAGAACAAATACTAATAGATCTGAAGGGAGAGATAGACTGTAATACAATAACTTTTAGACTAGACTAAATAGACCTAACAAATATATACATAACTTTTCATCCAATAGCAATAGAATACACATTCTTTTCAAGAACACATGAAATATTCTCCAGAATAGATCATATTAAACCACAAAACAAGTCTTAATGAATTGAAGAGGACTGAAATTATATCTACAATGTTATGAAACAACATAGAAATCAATAACAAGAAGAGTCTTGAAAAATTCATAAAAACATGGACATTAAACAACAGTCTCTTTAACAACAAATGGGTCAAGGAAGAAATTTAATGGAAAAATTTAAAATATCTTGAGACAGATTAAAATGGACACACAACAGAGCAAAACTTAAGGGATGCAGCAAAAGCCATTGTAAGAGGGAATAGTATAGCAATAAACACGTACATCAAAAAGCAAAATGATCTCAAATAAATAGTCTCATGACTCAAGGAACTAGAAAAAGAACAATAATAAAGACCATAGCAAAAATAAATGAAAGAAAGAATAGAGGCAGGCAGGCAGATCACCTGAGATTGGGAGTTCAAGACCAGCCTGGCCAACATGATGAAACTTCATCTCTACTAAAAATATAAAAATTAGCTGGGCCTGGTGGTATGTGCCTATAATCCCAGCTGCTCAGGAGGCTGAGGCAGGAGAATTGCTTGAATCTGGGTGGCACAAGTTGCAGTGAGTCAAGATTGCACCACTGCACTGCATTTCAGCCTGGGCGACAGAGTGAGATTCCATCTCAAAAAAGAAAAAGAGAGAAAGAGAATTGAAAAAAATTAGAAAAGATCAACAACCCTGAGTTGGTTTTTGGAAAAGATAAATTCAGAAAACATTTAACTAGACTAAGGAAAAAAGACTCAAGTAAAATCAGAAATGAAAGAGAAGACATGACAACCGATACCACTGAAATACAAAGATTATTATGTACAATTTTATGTCAACAGATCAGATAGCCTACAAGAAATAAATAAATTCCTAGACACATAAAACCTATCAAGACTAAATCATGAAGAAGTAGAAAAATCTGAACAGACCAATAAAAAGCAAGAAGACTGATTCAGTAATAACATGTTTCCCAACAAAGAAAAGCCCAGCACCTGATGCTTCACTGTTGAACTCTACCAAACATTTTAAGAACTAATACCAATCCTGAAACTCTTTCAAAAGATTGCTGCGGAGGGAACATCTCCAAACTCATTTTATGTGACTACTATTACCCTGGTTTGAAAAGAAAAAAAAAAGCCAAACAAGTACACAAGAAAAGAAAATTACAGGTCAACTGCACTGATGAACATAGATGGAAATCCTCAATAAAATACTAGCAAACCAAATGCAACGGCACATTAAAAGAACTATTCACCATGATCAAGTGGGACTTATCCCTGGGATGCAAAGATGATTCAATATACACAAACCAATAAATGTGATATACCACATTAACAGAATGAAAGACCAAAAACCTATGATCATCTCAATAACTACAGAAAAAGCAGTTGACAAAGTTCAACATCCCTCCATGATAAAGGCTCTCAAAAAAATAGGTATAAAAAATATAGACATTTATCAAAAAATACATACAAATAGCCAAAAAGTATATGAAAAGGGTTTAACATTAATCATCAGGGAGATGCCACTTAAATCCACAATGAGATATCACCTCACACTTGTTAGAATGACTATCACAAAAAAGATGAAGGATAAAAAGTGTTGTAGAGGATGTGGAGAAAATAGAGTCCTTGCACATTGTTGGTAGGAATGTAAATTTGTACAGCCGTCATGGAAACAGTATGAAGGTTACTCAAAACATGTAAAAAAAAAAAAAAAAGAACCATCATATGATCCAACAATCCCACTACTGTGTATATACCTAAATGAAACGGAATCCGTATATTGAAAAGACATTGGCACCCTGATGTTTACTTCAGCATTATTCCCAAGAGTCAACATATGGAATCAACCTAAGTGTTCATCAACAGATGAATGGATAAAGAAAATGTAGTATATACATAATAGAATACTATTCAGTCTTTTTTTTTTTTTTGAGTCGAAGTTTCTCTTGTTACCCAGGCTAGAGTGCAATGGCGCGATCTCGGCTCACCGCAACCTCCGCCTCCTGGGTTCAAGCAATTCTCCTGCCTCAACCTCCCGAGTAGCTGGGACTACAGGCGTGTGCCCCCACGCCCAGCTAATTTTTGTATTTTTAATAGGAACGGGGTTTCGGCCAGGCATGGTGGCTCATGCCTGTAATCCAAGCACTTTGGAGGCCAAGGCAGGCAGATCACCTGAGGTCAGGAGTTCAAGACCAGCCTGACCAACATGGTGAAACCCCGTCTTTTAAAAAATTAAAATTAAAATTAAAAAATTAAAAAGAGATGGGGTTTCACCATGTTGACCAGGATGGTCTCCATCTCTTGACCTCGTGATCTACCCGCCTTGGCCTGCCAAAGTGCTGGGATTACAGGAGTGAGCCACCACGCCTGGCCTACTATTCAGTCTAAATAAATAAATAAATAAATAAATAAATAAATAAAATGCTGTCATTTGGTATAGCATGGATGAACCTGGGCATTATGTTAAGTGAAATAAGCAGGGACGAGAAAGACAAACACCATACGATCTCACTGATATGTGAAATCTAAAAAAGTCAAACTAACAACAGAGAGTAGAATGGTGGTTTCCAGGGGTTTGGGGTGGGGGTCAGGGCTGGGGATATGTTGGTCAAAGGATACAAAATTTCAGTCAGACAGGAGGAAATCAGCCAAGAGATCTATTGAACAACATGGTAATTATAGTTAATAACAATGTGCTATACGCTTGAAAATCACTAAGAAAGTCAATTGTAAGTGTTCTTACCACAAAAAATAACAATGTGAGGTAATGTTATGTTAATTAGCTCAATTTAGCCACTCTACAACATATACATATTTCAAAACTTAGGTTGTGCCTAATAAATATATATAATTTTTGTCAATTAAACACATTTTTGAAAATAGAAAAAGAAAAGTCATATATATAGCTATATAAGGGAGAATAAATTCTTCAATGAAGGCACCATTTGGAAATAAGGAGAACCAAGAATATGCTCTTAAAAAAACTTATTGTATTTCAATTTTCTACTTATAAGGTGACTTCCATAACAGCCCTGCAATAGAATAAGTATGAGTAGAGTCAGTGTTATTATGTGTCATATTTATCAATAGTCATGCATGTTGTCTCAGAACCACCTTTTTTCATAAACTAATTTTGATGTAATTTCTACATTATCAAAAGTCAACATAGAATTAATTTCCTATACCTACAGTACTCCATTTATTCATTCAAAAAATGTCGTGAAAATACCACCAATATTCCAGGAACTCTGACATGTGAAAATTCTCTGTAAAGTGGAAAGTGCTATTCAAATATCAATGCCTGTTTTTCAGTCTGAGCAGCCATTTCTATGTCTGCTGCCTCCTTTGAGCAGCTATTGACTACTCTCCAGAGAAAAAGAGTATCTGATAAGTTTTACAGAGGTGATAGAGAAATTTCAGCCACTTCCGCCTTTTATAAGAGAATCACTTCATATTCGCCGTTGTACCCACAATAAAGGCAACAGGACTCATGTAGGTGACCTAACAGGGAAGGGAATGCTGGTTAGGCAGCACCACCTAATGGCTGCTGGACAGAACCTGTATCCTCTACCTTGAGAACATGGGCTGCTTTATCACTAGATGGGTTTTAGATATAGGCAGACTAGGCATTACACTATTAATTTTTACCAAAGTCAGAAGAGGCACATTACCTGGACCACCTCCTTAAATGCTGGTGGAAATGTGACTGGACAATGTCAGGCTTATCAGAACCACTTAGCCTATTCAAAACTAACAGATTTAGGACATCACGACTAATAAGATGGTATCTTGTTTTCTATTAAAGGCACTTCTTTTAATTCCTGCTACAGACAAGGAAAGAAGAAATAAAAGCTACTAGAATGAACCTGCTATAACTTAGCATATGTCTGGAAAAGAGTTTCAGGGGAAATTCAGTTGAGATTCCCTTCCCAACAATTAATTTGCATGGTCACAATGATTGAGACAAGGACTGACATGATCCCGCACCCCCACTCCCCACCTCCCTCTTCTCACTGTTAAACATCAATGTAGAAAAATGCTTTCTCGGCCGGGCGTAGTGGCTCACGCCTGTAATCCAAGCACTTTGGAGGCCAAGGTGGGCGGATCACCTGAGGTTGGTAGTTCAAGACCAGCCTGACCAACGTGGTGAAACCCCTTCTTTATCAAAAAGAAAAAAAAGTGCTTTCTTCAGCTCTTTCTAGTCTAGACATAAGTTATTATCATCCAGAAACAGTAACGCATACTGTGCCAAAAAGTACAAAAGACTGCTTTTTGTTGGAGTAATCATAAATTCCAACTTCATTACTTCCACAAAAAGAATGATTCAATCAGATAAACACACCTAACTTTACACTTCTCCCATCCCTCTCACTGTTGCTGAATCTAGTCTTTGTCTTCAAGGTTTTCAATTCCTTGATCTTTACATTATCACTGAATCCTCTACTACTTCTGTCCATTTTCTCAGTCATACTTTCAATAGGATGGTGGTTTTCCAGGACCCATTTACCCACCTTCATACCCTCCCTTCTCATTTTTAATTTCACATACTTCAAGTCAGCCATTTTGCTTTTGAGTCACATTTTGAACACAGAGCATTACTGAGGGGGCGTTCACATAACTGAGTAGACTGGATCTGCACATGTCCATCCCATCTCATTCTACCTCGTCTCTGTCCGCTGAGCCATTTCATCCCTATTGAGATTTTCTGTATAGCTCTTTGAAAACTTTTCCACCCATTGCAAGTCCTCACCAAACTACAGCCACATTATCTGGTACTTACTTCACTGAGCTGCTAGATACTTCAGTTTGAAACTCCTTCAATTATTCTCTCTTAAGCTTCCAATCTCCCTACTTCTCATGGTTTTTCCCTTTTAATCACATTCAACCAGAAGTGTTCTCCAAGAGTAACCTTTTCCCTCAGGATTTTATCTCATACTCTCCTTCCTTGGGTACTTAATAAAAACTGCCTCTCCTCACATCTTCCACCTCTCCCTCTCCCTGGGCATCTTCCTTCTTTGGTTTAAAAATACAACTCTTCCCTTGAACCTTTTTTGTCATCAAGATGAAGTCCCATCCCGCTCCTCTGCTTTGTTGAGCTTCTGGAAAGGATAGCTGTAACTCACCAACACCACATCCATCTTTTTAGCCTTCTTATCACTGACTATCGGGTTTTTCTGCTATTCCCCAAAGGCTTTTGGGTTCTCTGAAGTACAAGTACCCTCCTAATTACCAAATCCAAAGACCTATCCTTGGATTTTCCCTTTTGTCGCTCCTCAGTATCCAGCCCTGTTATCATCTTCTTCATGAAACTCCTTTCTCCATTGGTTTTCAGGAACACATTGTCCTCCTACCACCCCAATCATTCCTCCCACTGCCCCCACATCCTTTGCCTTGAAGTTACCTCCAAGGTAACCATGTGCCCAGCACATGTGATACACAGGGAGCAATGCAAATAAAACTTCCTGCCCACTTTTATTTGTAGGACATTCAAGGGGGAGACAGAAAATAACACAGCAATTAGGCAAATCATTTAGCATGTTAGCAGGTGAATCAGGTATAGGCCAGGCATGGTGGCTCACACCTGTAATCCCAGCACTTTGAGAGGCCAAGACAGGTGGATCACGAAGTCAGGAGATCAAGACCATCCTGGCCAACAGAGTGAAACCCTGTCTCTGCTAAAAATACCCCCCCAAAAAAATAGCTGGGCATGGTGGTGGGTGCCTGTAATCCCAGCTACTCGGAAGGCTGAGGCATGACAGTCGCTGGAACTCAGAAGGCGGAGGTTGCAGTGAGCTGAGATCATGCCACTGCACTCTAGCCTGGTGACAGAATGAGACACTATCTCAAAAAAAAGAAAAAGAAGGTGAATCAAGCATAATTATCTCTCTTACAGATGATAAAATGGAAGCCTAAAGGGAATGAATCATTTGCTTGAGTACATGTAATCAGTATCAGGATTATTCTAATCCAACACCCTGACTCCCATCACCATGTTACACAACATCTCCGAAGCCCAAGAAGAGACCTCTGGAAAAGAACTTCCCTCATAGAAAAGGATTCTGTGCAGCAGAGCCTAACTTTTCCCCTCAACTTTCCTTAGTGCATTTTCCCTTTTAGGACCCTGACACCACAATACCTAGTCTTGATAGTATGTTACTCTCCAAATAAAACTCCAACCCCCAATAGTAAAGAATCACCTTGAGTTGCCTTTGTTTTCCTTCACTCACATAGAAAAGACAGACTGAAATTTTGAAAAATGTCCACACCTAAGGAAAAATGTAGCTTAAAAATATGAAGAAAATATACAAATGATACAAAAAAGAAACATAAATATGGTTAATCTTATGAAGTACAGGTTTCTGATTTAGGCATAAATACCTAAGTGACTCATCCTACTCACCCATTCCATCCTTCCCCTTGCTTTTGGAAAATGTCTATAAATAAGCTCTCCAAGGCTTTGTGTTGTCTGCTTCAGGGTGGAGACACAGCAGAAGGCATGCTGAACTCCCATTGAAACCCCACGATCTAGTTCTTGCAGATAAAGGTTATTAGCTCCCCCTCCTATGAAACAGTTCTCATTCTGCTTCCACTCCCTCACCCAGTCCCCATTAAACTAATGGTCCTACTAAATATAGTCTACCAAGTAGAAGTTCTCAATATAATGACAACTTAACTAGGTAAGGATCCATAAAAGTTAGTTTAATTCAGTTAAGCAAACAATTATTCAGTTCCTATTATATGCCAGGCCCCGATACAGAGTAGTCATTTAATCAATATTGGTTGAATGAATAAATGAATAAACAAATAATTAAATAAATGTCTTGCCCTGTTCTAAGGCTACACAGGTGAATGAGACATATCCCAGCTCTCAAGGAGCAAGTTCACCTCTCAGGCTGAACATGTACACACTCAAACTTCAGCATACTCAAAAATCCTATTCATTTTTTTTTCCCTCTCTTTTGAGACAAGGTCTCACTCTGTCACCCAGGCTGATGTATTTTTGTGCTCCAGGCTCACTGCAGCCTCCACCTCCCTGGGCCCAGGTGATCCTCCCACCTTAGCCTCCCAAGTAGGTGGGACTAGAGGCATGCACCACTAATTTTTGTAATTTTTTTAGAGGGTTACACTATGTTGCCCAAGCTGGTCTCAAACTCCTGGGCTCAAGTGATCCTCTCACCTTGGTCTCCCAAAAGGCTGGGACTAGAGGTGTGAGCCACCACGGTTGGCCTTCATCTTCTTATTAAAAGTAAACTTTGTTCTCCTTTCTTACTTCCCTTATGCTCCCAATCGTGTTTAACCTCAGAGTCATTCATACTTGCCTCTCCATGGGTCCCCACATCTTCCAAGTCCATGGCCTCATTTTCCTTCCCATGATCACTTTCCTACGTCATGATTTTAACAGCTTCCATCTGAATAATTGCTGTACCTTCCTGACTGGACACTCCAGCTTGTCTGTCCTGTCCACCCTAACCCATGCCACCTACTCTCCACCTTGCCCCCAGAATCATCATTCTAAAACCTAATAATCTCATCAACTTTCTTGTTAAAAAACAATTGACTTTTCGTCATCCTCTATTGCAGTAGTCACGCCATTCATGATCACACAGCAGCCTCCACCTCCAATCTTACTTAAACCATACTCCTTTGTCTTACCTGACCTCCACATACATTTAGCCCAACCTCACTGAGTTATTATCTGCTCCAGAGCAAGCTTTACCTCCTACAGCCTCTGTGCATACATCTGGGCCATCCCTCCTGCCCGAAATGCCCTGACTGTGGGCCATGCCTGTTACGGTTCTATACCTCCTCCAAGGATGGATTTTAATTCTTTCTACTCCAAAGCATTTCCCTAATTGGAATGTCCTCCTTCTACTTTATTTCTCTCAATGAAATCCATTCATACTTTCATTATGGCATGTTTCACAGTCTTTCACATGTTAGAATCACTATCTGTCTCTGTGAGATTTTGAGCCCCAGGAGATCTTGGAGTCTATCTAACTCATCCATGTCAATCCCCAGAGTGCTCATTCCAGCTGTGGCTGAATTGGCTTGGTAGTAAAATATTTTGTCTGTAACTGAACTGAACATACATAGAATGATGCTAATGAGAAGTGACTGAGGTTTAAACCCAATTTAAAATAGAAGAAAATAAACAGTTTGCTTTGCATGAAGAGGACTTAGTACCCTGGTCATGAACTCTCTCAATCTCATCAGTCTTCCAGGAAATACAGTCTTCTGGGAAACCACTATAATTTTTCTACAAATGCAAAGTCAGATTCACAGGGGAGACTAGTGAGAGAGTTTCACTAACTCAAGTTTAATTCTTCACTACCACATGTACAACTCAAAGCACATGCCCTGCAGACAGTAGGTCAACAAGAGCAACGCTTAAAGATGACCTTAGTAAAGGACAAACTTGTTGGAAAACAATACAGGAACAAACTTTTAACTCGTCCAATGCCAGTTTCTGACCCATGCCAAAATATCATCTCTCGAAGATGAGAAGGCACTGGGAGAAGGGGTAAAAGAAAGGAATTGAGAATTCAAGAGTATGGAGACAAAGAGGAGGACCCACTAGCATCTGCTGGGTCCCACCCAGGGATTTTCCTTGTTCCACAACCTAATGTTTGCTTTCTGGACACCTACCTGGCACTTCACATCCTCTTGATTTGACCAACAATTCTGCATCTCATCTCTGGTCACACACTAATGGTTAGCCTGGGCTTTCTTGGATAACTACATGGGGTGTGGCATCCCCTTCAGATCCCTGACTCTAGTGGTTAATTGTATCTTTGATGGGAACAGAAGGATTTATGTCCCTGATCCCATATTCCTGAATCACCTCCAGCTTATCCGTCTACTGGTGAAAGAGACTCAAAAAGATGAATCTAGGGAAAAGATCGCCATGAACAATGTGTGCTTACCTGGTGTGTTCCCTCTATGTCAACCTCTACTTTAACCCACCAAGGGTGGCCTCAGCCATGGGATATAGGAAAATCTGAACATACAAGGCCACTTCTACACAAAAGAAACATGACAAAAAATGGACCATAATTCCTACTCGCTGGATGCCCTGACATTGACATCCCTCATTCCTTGAATTTTCAGTCACTGGTCAACTTGCACAGTCGAAATTAATTCTAACATAACCTCCACACTGAGACTTCTAATGCTGTCAGTTTCTTTTATCCCACCCTTCCCATAATGCACATCTCCAATCTTGCTCCACATGAATAATTTCACTGTACCATTACTGATACCAGCATTCCAATGATTTAATCAAAAATGCAAATTTTTGTTATCCAGAATCTAGCTGATTGGACTTCTGATTACTTTTGAGGGTTATACCATGTTGCCCTGGCTGATCTCGAACTCCTGGTCTCAAGAGTTAGGAGTCTCAGTGAGGAGGTTATGTTAGAATTAATTTTGACTGTGCAAGTTGACCAGTGACTGTAAATTCAAGGAATGAGAGATGTCAATGTCAGGGCATCCAGCAAGTAGGAATTTGGTCCATTTTTGCACAAAAAGCAATTTATTTTTTTGAAGAAAAATCTAAAGGACAACAAAAACTAATAGATATTTAAGTTTTTAGAAAATCACCTGCTAGAGACTGTCCCAGGATCAATCCATATTTAGCCCAATTTCCTGCAACTTCTCCATGTAAAATATTGTACAATGAGAATTTATAGTCTGACTGGCAACCCTCAGGCACTGTAAAATTCTTAATCATCAAAAATGCAATTATGCTCACTATACTGTAATTACTAAGGAAAGAAAGTGCACTCATACATTTTACAGAGATTTTCTAAAGAGAGGAAATGGTAGGTGGTTGGGGGAGAGTTTCTAATTAACTTTCAATTAATCAGAAATTCAAGTATAACCAGAAAACTCCACTTCTTAAGCATTCCATAAGCACTTGCTATGCACCAAGCACTCAATTACTATAAATTGGTAAAGTGCAAAAAAAGGCCATTTCCTAATTGATAGATGGAACCCTTTTCTGGAAATTCAATTTAACAGATGATTCTACTTTGGGTTTGTACATCAAGGGAGGTCATATGTAAGTACTCAAAGCTTTGAAATTTTTAAACATTTTAGGCCTCTAAATCCAAATGAGATAGCAAGAATAGTTTTTAAGTTTCATCTTCTGAAATCATGAAGGGTTTTCTGTTTTTCATAGGAATATCTTAACTGTAACGCAGGGTTTCAGGAGGGACAAACCATTTATGCTGCAAGTGACACACACACACAAAGAAAATCCTGTAACTCAGATTAAATTAATAAAGGATATTTGTTGAGTTGTAGCTGAGAAGGCTGGAGGAAGTTGCGGTGAGTTTGGATCCAGCAGCTGGAAAGATACTGCCCAGGGCTGAGTTCCATCTCTCTCCGTGGAGCTGACTTGCTCCTAAAGCTGTCACACTTCAGATCTCACATTCTCAGGCTTCTTCAGCCAGAGGAAGGGAGAAGTCTCTTCCTATAGCATTTGGAAGAAGTGCTACATTTTTCTTACCCAGAAACCCTAGCAAATATCTCCTCCTCTATGGTCCTGATTTGTTACAGATCCTTCACTGAGCCCATCACAGGACCAGAACAGATGAGATGGTCCTGACACTGGCTGATTGGGGGCCACCCTGGAACCAGGGGTGGGTTAAATCTTACCCAATCCCACATGGCTGAGAAGGAAGGAAGGTAGTTTCCCCAAAGGAAACTTTAAGAAGGAGAAAGGGAGAGTGATAGCTAAAATATAAATACATTGATGTCTAACTAGACCCTTAAATACAAAGCAAACTCTGAGGGCTTTACTCTTACTTGCCAGTCTTGGCATCAGGTCAATTGTAATTTTCCTGTCAGAACTTTTATTTTTTTTAAACATGTTTATTTCATGGAACTTCCCTGCGAGAGGGGTGAGAGGGTAGAGATAGCAATTTAAAGCTTCCCACATTGTTCTAGCATTCTGGTATCCTGGGGCAAAACATCAGAGATTCTGGGCAGGAAATCTCTATTACCTCTTTGAAAAAAATAGAAACTAGTGGTCAGACCCTGGAATATATAGATCAAAATTTTCTAATAATACTAATAGCTGACATTGGTTATGTGCTTACTATGAGCCAGGCACTATCAGCCCGTTACATGCATTAAATCATCTAATTTCACAGCAACCTCAGAAGTTGAAGCTGCAATAGCCTTATACTACATATGAGAAAACTGAGGCAGAAAGAAGTTATCTTATCCAAGGCCACACTCCTAGGAAATGGAAGGGCCGGCATCTGAACCCAAGCTGAACAGCTAGAGGAAGAATAGGTCATGATTCAAGAGTTCAGGGCTTTATTCTGGAGTGTAACTTGCCTGTTGGTGGAAAGAAACATTTTGGGATTTGATGATAAGCATGCTACTTAAATCTTCTCCAATCCAGCTTTAGGGGAATGCATTCCAAGTTCCTCGGGTGGGAGAACTATAAAATACCAAAAGTCCAAGGTCAGCCTCCTGCTGGGAGCCCAGCAAGAGTACCTTTTGCCATAGGAGTGATGGGCTCAACAAAATATTCATAACAGCAGGAGAGGCAGGGCCAGTGTGGGCAGCACAGGTGTCTCTTCTTTGGGTGAGAAATCAGAGTATATAGTGCCAGGTATAATAAAAAGAAACTGTAATGGTCTCCAAGGAGAAGAGCCTGTGCTGGCAAAAACTGTCAGGAGTGGGCTGGGGAGTTCAGGGACTTTGCCCTGAGATTCTTCTGGGTGGAGGACCTGGAACCAAAGACTATTATTGCCCCCCTTATAATTGTTAACTGCACTTTACAATTTGTCCCTCTAGCCAGTGTGACCTGAGAAAGTAAAGGTTACACATTATGGGACAAAATTAAAGGAAAAGTGTTACATTAGCAAATGCTGAGGGTCCTAGCAATTACCATGATTTCATCTTTTCACTATTCTTTTCTACCTTTCGCACAAGCATTAGAAGACAAGGATGGAATTCAAGAATCGCATGTTACAAAACACACCAGCCCGTTACACTAACTCTCCTGACCCACTGGAAATGGAGTGAATACAAAAGAGAGTCTTCAGTCCAAACCCAATGCAGGTTCTGACATGCACATGGTGATGAAAATCCTACAGCTCAAAGGACTAACGCAGCAAGGGCCAGCCAGCTCAGACACCAGAGGAGGGCAAAGAAAAGCTGAATGAGCAGTCCATGCAGCTCAAGATCAAATGTTGAAAGGAAGAGCCAAAGGTGCATTAAAATGTCTGCTGCTGGTTTCCACGCACATTGTCTTCTGCAAGCTTAAATGATTGAAAGAAAGGTCAAGGAAAGGGACCAAGAATTTCTGCCTTGGTGTCCTGGCTCACTTCCACCCAGTCTAAGTGATGGCTGGCTGCAATGTGCCTGCCACCTAATGGTGACACCAGTTACTTTCTTATTTAAGTGGCTGATTGCACTTTTCAAAACATAGAAATTTTTCTCCTCGCTCTAATTTAAGTGAAATGATAAGTGTATAAATTGCTTTGTTACAGTCCCAAACAGTAGCCCTGCTTGAATTTTTATGGTTCTAATGAAGATCCTGAGTATGCTTTTAAATATTAAATTTAAACATCAACTAGATGTAATGACAGCTTAAAAAATGTATCAGTGCATTGCTATGTTTAATGACTATAAAAAACCAAAAAAGGCTGGGCTTCATTGACTGTGTTCCTTCAAACCCAGGAATTTCGGGTAAATTTCCTGACACCTTCATTTTCTCCCTGAATCCTATATTTTAGCTGTTAAGTGAAGGTGCAGCAAAGAGTTTCAGAACCAAACATTAAAGTTAACAATCCTTCTTTAAGAAACACATTTTCTGCACCATCGTTTTCTCTGGCCACTTATTTCTTCTTTGCATTTTACACACACGTCATATCAAGATGTGTTCTTTGAAGGCGGTGCCCCCAGGTATGCCCTCTCTACCCACATCTTACATCTTATATCACAGGAGTGAACTGTTAAGGAATTTATACCACATTTAGAATCAGGGTAAAATTACCAGAAAACACAAAGGGCTAAAAACCCAATACCATACTTCACCAGGAAAAGTGATGGAAGGTGGATATTCGTAAATCATTTTTTTTTAAATGTTGTCTGATGAGACAAAAAAAAGCCCTCCACTGGTCATCTGTGGTTCTGCAGCTCCGCCGCTTGGCAGGTGTTGAAAGTAAATGTTTCCTGCACAAGCCATTCTAGAATTATATATATATATATACACATATATATATGTATATGTATATGTATATATATGTATATATGTATATTAGATGTATATGTGTGTATAAAAATTTTGCTCTGGGGAATATTTTAATCTGCTTGACTGTAGTAATCATTTCTCTATGTATATGTATATCAAAATACCATGCTGTGCATCTTAGCTATATAAAATTAAAATATATTTAAAATGCATTTTTTTAAAATTCAGTTTGAGGGCATGGAGGATGACCAAGAGGGTGATGGGGCTGGTTTTTGGCAAGGAATCATCAAAGCAAAACTGTGAAAGGAGGCATAATGATATTCGCTTTCTATTGGAGGATTATCTATGCAATTACTTTAATAGCAATTGTAATGACATTAAATCTGGTGCCTCAAAGTGGTGAAGATGATGAGCCCAAAGGACATAAAATCAAACAATTTAACTGTAAATTGGCTTTTTGTCCTTTCACTTTCAGCCCTCCCTTACCACACTGATAAAGGCTAAATGCTCAGATCACTGCCAGTCATTTTTTAGATTGTGGATGTCTTGTAAACCAAGCAAATTACCCTACATATGCAAGATCCATTGTGACATCACACAGCCACATATTAATAAATGTTTATGCCACATCCTCAAAGGCAGGAGAAACTACATTTAAGGAAAATAATACCTAGGTTAGAAATAATGGCTGGTATTGCCAGTAAGTAAAAGGAAGGGGTATAGGAGAAGGAAGTTAAGGCGTTGCGCCATGGCCTCTGCCTGCAGCTGTCTGCAGCCCAACTCGATTTGTTACCCACCTTCCTGAAAGAGCCTTAGGCTACCAGGGTCTGGGTGAGCCACAGAGACTGAAGGGGGGACGTGCTGGAAAAGGCTGACCATCTCATTGCTGCGTGCTTCTTCAAGCCAGAGCTTATTTTCCTGCCTTCCAGACAGGAAGGGTAGGCTGTTAGAGCCTAAGTTGTGTCTCACATGAGCTCTGGTTTTATGAATTGTCAGCCACGTCAAAGGCACTATTGGGGTCTGCCTTGGGATTTTTTTCCCTTTTCAACCTTTTTGTTTTTAGCTTATACTACAGGATTTTTAAATTCACACCCTGGATAAATTCATTATTATAATTATGGTCATCAAAGAGGCTTCTCACAATGGACAATAAATACGTAACATCAACTCAAAGGAGGATAGTTCAATATCTAAAACCCAGGTAAGAAGGTTGGAAGTTTCTGGACCTGTGTTCCTCAAGCATTTGTATGCATCTTCAACTGGGTGACTCACACCTTCCTCCTGTTATAAAGCACTACCCTTGTGTATTGCTGCTTGGCTGACTCCCACTCCGAGAAATTCTAGTTATAAAGGGTAGAGCCTAGACATGAGCATTTTTTTAATTTCCCCAGATACATCTATCATATCATCAGGATCAATGGTCCTAATTTTATTTTACTTTATTTCTAATTTGTTATTTTTAAATTTTGCGGTTACAAAGCATCTCACGTACTCCATCAATATATATACATAGTAGATATATATTTATGGTGTACAAAATATGCTTTGATACAAGCATGCAATGCATAATCACATCATGGAAGATGGAGTATCCATCCCTCAAGCATTTATCCTTTGTGTTACAAAACACACACACACACACACACACACACACACTCTCTCTCTCTCTCTCTCTCTTTCAGTTATTTTTAAATGTACAATGAAATTATTATTGACTCTAGTCACCCTGTTGTGCTGTTAAATACTACACCTTATTCATTCCTTCTAATTATTCTTTTTGTATCCTTTAACCATCTCCACTTCCTCTCCACACCCCTACTATCCTTCCTAGCCTCGGGTAATCATCCTTCTACTCCCTATCTCCATGAGTTCAATTGTTTTGAGTTTTAGATCCCACAAATCAATGAGAACATGCAATTTGTCTTTCTGTGCCTGGCGTATTTCACTTAATATAATGACCTCAGGTTCTATCCATGTTGTTGCAAATGACAGGATCTCATTCTTTTGCATGGCTGAAGAGTACTCCACTGTGTGTAAGTACTATACTTTTTTAATTCAATCACCTGTTGATGAACACTTCAGTTGCTTTCAAATCTTGGCTATTGTGAACAGTGCTGCAACAAACATGGGAGTGCACATATCTTTTCAATATACTGATTTCCTTTCTTTTGGGTACATACCCAGCAGTGGGATTGCTGGCTTATATGGTAGCCTTATTTTTAGTTTTTTGAGGAACCTCCAAACTGCTCTCTGTAGTGGTTGTACTAATTTACATTCCCACCAACAATGCACGAGGGTTTCCTTTCCTCCACATCCTTGCCAGCATTTGTTATTGCCTGTCTTTTGGACATAAACCATTTTAATTGGGATGAGATGATATCTCATTGTAGTTTTGATGTGCATTTCTCTGATGATCAATGATGCTTAGCACCTTTCTATATGCCTGTTTGGCCTTTGTATGTCTTCTTTTCAGAAATGTCTATTCAAACCTTTTGCCCACATTTTAATCAGATTATTAGATTTTTTCATATGAAGAGTTCAGGTTATTTGATTCTTTTCCTATAAAGAATATATAAGGAGCTCAAGAGTTGTTTGAGCTCCTTATATATTCTTGTTATTAATTCCTGTTAAGACGTGAAGTTTGCAAATATTTTCTACCATTCTGTGGGCTGTCTCTTCACTTTGTTGTTTCCTTTGCTGTGGAGAAGCTTTTTAACTTGATGTGATCCCATATGTCCATTCTGCTTTGGTTGCCTGTGCTTGTGGGGTATTGCCCAAGAAATTTTTTCCCAGAACAATGTCCTGGAGATTTTCCTCAATGTTTTTTGCAGCCATTTCATAGTTTGAGGTCTTGGATTTAAGTCTTTAATCTATTTTTATTTGATTTTTTAATATGGTGACAGAAGTTTCACCATATAAACGCTATATGTTTCATTCTGCCTGTACCATGCTGTTTTAGTTGCTATAGCTCTGTAATATAATTTGAAGTCAGGTAATGTGATTCCTCCAGTTTTGTTCTTTCTATTTAGGAGAGTTTGGGCTATTCTAGGTCTTTTGTGCTTCCATATAAATTTTAGGGCTTTTTTTTTTCTATTTCTGTGAAGAATGTCATTGGTATTTTGATAGGGATTGCATTGAATCTGTAGATTGCTTTGGGTAATATGGACATTTTAACAATATTTTTCTTCCAATCCATAAACCATGGAATATCTTTCTGGTTTACGTATTTAGATGTCCTCTTCAATTTCTTCCATGAGTGCTTTAGTTTTCATGATAGAGAACTTTCACTGCTTTGGATAAGTTAATTCCTAGGTATTCAATTTTATATGTGGCTATTGTAAAAGGGATTTCTTTCTTCTTCTTTTTCAAATTGCTCACTGTTGGTATATAGAAATGCTACTGACTTTTATATGTTGATTTTGTATCCTGCAACTTTACTGAATTTGTGTATCAGTTCTAATAGTTTTTTGGCAGAGTCTTTAGGTTTTTCCAAATATAAGATCCTATTATTTGCAAACAAGAGTAATTTGACTTCTTCTTTTCCAATTTAAATGCCCTTTCTTTCTTTCTCTTGTCTGACTGTTTTAGCTAGGGCTTCCAGTACTATCTTGAATAATAGTACTATCTTGAATAAATATTCCCATCTCCTCTATTTTTCAAAATAGTTTGAGTAGCCTCCACTACTTTTCAAGATAGTTTGAGTAGGATTGGTAATAGTTGTTTAAATTTTGGTAGAATTTGGCAGTGAAGCCACTGGCTCCAGGCCTTTTCTTTACTGGGAAACTTTTTATTATGGCGTCAATTTCATTACTTTTTATTAGTCTGTTCCGGTTTTAGATTTCTTTATGGTCCAATCTTAGTAAGTTGAATATTTCCAGAAATTTGTCAGTTTCTCCTAGATTTTCCAATTTATTGCCAAATAGTTGCTCATAGTAGCCACTAGCAATTCTTCAAATATCTATAGTATCAGTTGTAATGTCTCCTTTTCCGCCTCTGATTTTATTTGGATCCTCTCTTTTTTTCTTAGTCTAGCTAAAGGTTTGTCAATTTTGTTTAACTTTTCAAAAAACTAACTTTGTTTTATTAATCTTTTGTATTATTTTCTTCATTTCAATTGTATTTATCTCTGCTTTGATCTTTATTATTTTTCTTCTACTAATTTTGGGTTTGATTTACTCTTGCTGTCCTAATTCTTTAACATGCATCATTAGATTGCTTATTTGAAGTTTTCCTTTCTTTTTTGACACAGGCACATATAGCGATAAACTTTAGTACTGCTTTTGCTGTATCATATGTTTTGGGATATTGTGTTTCCCTTATCATTTATTTTAAGAAATTGTTCCATTTCCTTCTTAATTTCTTCATTGACCCCCTGATCATTCAGGAGCATATTGTTTAATTTCTATGCATTTGTATAGTTTCCAAAATTCCTCTTGTTATTGATTTCTAGTTTTATTCCACTGTGGTCAGAGAAGATGCTTTATAATATTTCAGTTTTTCTGAAAATCTTAAGACTTGTTTTTGTGACCTAATATATGGTCTATCCTTGAGAATGATGCATGTGCTGAGGAAAATAATCCATATTCTGAAGACCTTGGATGAAATAAATGTTCTATAATATCTATAAAGTCCATTTGATTTTATAGTGCACATTAAGTCTGATGTTTCTTCGCTGATTTCTGTCTGGAAGATCTGTCCAATGCTGAAAATGGGGTGTTGAAGTCTCTACTTATTATTGTACTGGGGCCTATCTCTCTCTCTTTAGCTCTAGTAATATTTGCTTTATATATCTCAATGCTCCAGCACTCAGATATATATGTTTGGGGACATATATATTTAAAATTGTTATACCTTCTTGACCCCTTTATTGTTATATAGTAACCTTTACCACTTCTATAGTTTTTGTCTTGAAAGCTATTTTGTTTTATATAAGTACAGTTACTCCTGCTCTTTTTTGGTTTTCATTGGCATGGAATATCTTTTTCCATCCTTTTATTTTAAGTCTATGTGTGTCTTTACAGGGGAAGTGTGTTTCTTACAGCAACAGATGAATAGATCTTGGTTTTTTGACCATTCAAACAGTCTATGTCTTCTGATTGAAGAGCTTAGCTCATTTACATTCTATTAATATTGAAAATTAAGAACTTACTCTTGCTATTTTGTTATTTGTTTTCTGATTATTTTGTGGTCTTCTTTTCTTCTTTCTTTCTTTTCTGTCTTCCTTTTACTAAAGGTAATTTTCTCTGGCGATATGATTTAGTTCTTCCTTTTTATTTTTTGTGTATCCATTGTATGTTTTATGGTTTGAGGTTACCATGAGCCTTGCAAATACTATCTCATACCCCATTATTTTAAGCTGATAAAAACACTGTTTACAAACAAATAAGAAAGCAAAAAGAAAACTAATAAATATTCTATGTCAACTTTATCTCTCCACTTTTTAACATTTTGTTGTTTCTATTTATATCTTATTCCACTGTCTATGTGTTAAAACATTGTTGTGGATAGTATTTTTGATTCGTTCATTGCTTAGTCTTTCTACTTAGTATAAAAGTAGTTTACACACCATAGTTAACAGTATTATCATATTCTGTGCTTTTCTGTGTACTTACTATTACCAGAGACTTTTGTACCTTTAGATGATTTCTTTTTGTTCATTAATGTCCTTTTCTTTCTGATTAAAGTACTCCCTTTAGCATTTCTTATAAGACAAGCCTGGTGTTGATGAAATCCATCAGCTTTTGTTTGTCTGGGAAATTCTTTATTTCTCCTTCATGTTTGAAGGATATTTTCACCGAATATACTATTCTAGGGTAAAAGTTTTTTCCATCAGGACTTTAAATTTGTCATGCCACTCTCTCCTGGCCTGTAAGATTTCCAGTGAAAAGTTGGCTGTCCGACATATTGGAGCTCCATTGAATGTTATTTATTCCTTTTCTCTTGCTGCTTTTAGAATCCTTTCTTTATCCTTGACCTTTGAGAGTTTGATTAAATGCCTTGAGAGAGTCTTCTTTGAGTTAAATCTGCTTGGTGTCCTGTAGCCTTCTGGTAGGTGGACATTGACATCTTTCTCTAGGTTTGCAAAGTTCTCTGTTATTATTCCTTTGAATAAACGTTCTATCCTTCTCTTTCTCTACCTCCTCTTTAAGGTTAATAACTCTTTAGATTTTCCCTTTTGAAGCTATTTTCCAAATGTTGTAGAAGCATTTCACTGTTTTTTGTTCTTTTTTCTTTCCTCTCTTCTGACTGTGTATTTTCAAATAACATGTCTTCAAGATCATTAGTTCTTTCCTCTGTTTGATCAATTATGCTACTAAAAGACTCTGATGCATTCTTCAGTCATACACTGAGCCATGAGCTCACTGATTGCATTTTTCAGCTCCAGAATTTCTGCTTAATTCATTTTAGTTATTTCAATCTGTTAATTTATCTGATAGAATTCTGAATTCCTTCTGTGTTATCTTTATTTATTTATATTTTTTTAGCTTCCTCAGAATGCAATTTTGAATTCTCTGTATGAAAGTTCACATACCTCTATTTCTTCAGTATTGGTATCTGGTGACTTATTTAGTTCATTTGGTGAGGTCATACATTCCTGGGCAGCCTTGATACTTGAAGATCTTTCTCTGAGCATTGAAGAGTTAAGTATTTTTTCACAATCTATGCAGTCTGGGCTTATTTGTACTTATCCTTCTTGGGAACGCTCTGCAGATATTCAAAAAGACTTGGGTGTTACGATCTAAGCTGCATTTGCTTTAGGGGGCACCCCAAGCCAAGTAATGCTGTGTTTCTTGCAGACTTGTAGAAGTACTGCCTTGACAGTGTTGGACAAGATCCAGGAGAATTCTCTGGGTTACCAGACAGAGATTCATGCTCACTTCCTTTACTTTCTTCCACACAAATGGAGACTCTCTGTTCTGAGCCACCTGCGGCTAGGGTTAGAGTGACACAAGCAACCCTGTGGCCACCACCACAAGGACTGCTCTGAGTCAGACCTGAAGCCAACACAGCAGTGGGTTTTGCACAAGTCCTTCTGCAACCACTCCCTGGCTACTGCCTATGTTCGCTCAAGGTCCTGAGCTCTACAATCAGCAGGTAGCAAAACTAGCCAGGCCTGTGTCCTTTCAATCAGGGTGTAAATTTCCCTAGGCTTTGTATGGGTCCAGGGGTGCCATCTGGGAGCCAGGGACTAGAGTCAAAAACCTTAGAAGTCTATCTGGTGTTCTGTTGGACTGTGGCTGAGCTGGCACTCAAACCACAAGATGCAGTCCTTCCCCCTCTTCCCTACCCTTTCTAAAGGCAGAATAGCCTCACCCCATGGCCACTGCCATCACAGACCCATGAGAAAGTACTGCCAGACTACCAGTGACATTCACTTAAGGCCCAAGGGCTATTCAGTCGGTTGTGGTGAGTGCTGCCTGGCCTTGGCTTCACCCTTCAGGGCTGTGGGCTCCTCCCTGGCCCAGAGCCAGTCCAGAAATGCCATCCAAGAGCCAAGTTCTGGAATCAATGACCCCAAGAATCCACTTGATCCTCTACCCCTCTGTGGCCCAGCTGGTGCCTAAGGTGCAATACGAAGTTCCCTTCAGTTTTCCCCCACACTTCTCAAGCAAAGGGAGTCTTGCCTCATCGCCACCACAGCTGGGAATGTGCTAAGTCTCATGTGAAGCCAGCAAACCTCAGAGTCTCACCCAAGGCTTTCGACATAGTACCTGAGTATTGCTGCTGGTTATTCAGGGCTAAAGAATAACCTAAGGGCTCTTTAGTTAGTCGGTGATAGGTCCTGCAAAGACTGGGTCCTTCCCTTCAAAGGAAGCAGTTTCCTTTCTGGCCCAGGGTGTGTCTAGAAATATCATCTGGGAGCCAAGACCTAGAAAGGGAGCCTTATAACTCTAACCAATGCCCTATCCTGCTGTGGCTGAGCTGGTATCTGAGATGCAAGATAAAGTCGTCCCACTCTTCCCTCTCCTCTCCTCAAGTGGAAGGTAGGGAGTCTCTTTTGGAACCACAAGCTGTGCAGCCTGGCGTTGGGGAAGGGATAATGCCAGCACTCCCTTAGACACCCCAGCTGCTAATTCAGCAGGTCATGTACCCCACACAAGTGCACCGGCCCTGGGCCCAATTCAGCACTAGGACTCACCTAGGAGTTGCATTCCTTGTGGTCTAGACTGTGTTTCAGGTTTACTCAGGACCTCCAAGCACTTCTGCCTGCAGAGGCAAGATTTGTGGGGAACTCCAGTTCTGACCACTAGGATCAGTGACTCCCTTCTGGGTAGGGCTGGTCCAAATGCTCCCTCCATTGGTGGGCATCAGCTGAGTTTCGTCTGATATTGTCCTCTAACCTCAGGGCAGCACTGAGTCCAGTGCTCACAGCTGCTGTGTTCTCCCTCTCCTGAGCACGTACAAACACCCTGTGCATCATACCACCACTGCCAGGGGAGGAGGGAGCAGTGACATCAGTGACTCGAGACTGTGTTTCTCACCTCTTCAGTGCCTCCTTCAGTGACATGACGTTAAACCCAGGTACTGTGAGGGCTCACCTGAGTTTTGGTTCTCTGAAGGTGGTTTTTGTGTGTGGACAGTTGTTAAATTGCTGTCTTTGCAGGGACGGGGGCAGTGAGATGATCAGCAGAGACCTCCATTCCACCATCTTGCTCCACTCCCGAGAGCCCTCGTTTTAAATGATTGGGTCTAATTTACATACTCATTTGACATCCTTTAAGCCTAATGTGAGAGTTCAATAAGGAGTTATTAATGGTGAACTCCAAGGGGATTTGAGTGTGAACTCCCACTAGTGAACCTCTGAGTGGTCACAAGTCTTCCCTGACGTTTATGAGAGGCTGGCAGAAGAGGGGTACATTTCTTAACACATTAGCGACCTGGTGATACTAACGTATCTTCCTAATAGTTCTGTAATATTTTGCTTTACATTCTAAAGACAAAGAATCAATAGGATTTTCTGAACTGCGAGCTGCATCTTTGTTCCTCCCTCTCATCCTGAAAACAAAGGAAAAAGTAACAGGTATCACAGCCCTTTCCCAAAGGATTGTTAGTTTGAAAACAATAGCTCCAACTGACAAAATTAAAATCTTAGTGTGTCAAAAATGATGGTAAGTTAAGTGTGTTGGACCTCCTAATAATAGAAAATTGGCCAAACATCTAAAAAGATCAGCCTTCAGGCCGGGTACAGTGGCTCCTGCCTGTAATCCCAGCACTTTGGGAGGCCAAGGCAGGTAGATCACACGGTCAGGAGATTGAGACCATCCTGGCTAACATCATGAAACCCCATCTCTACGAAAAACACAAAAAAAATTAGCCGGGTGTGGTGGCACCAGCCTGTTACCCCAGCTACTCGGGAGGCTGAGGCAGAATTGCTTGAACCCAGGAGGCAGAGGTTGCAATGAGCCGAGATGGCACCACTGCACTCCAGCCTGGGCTCTGTCTCAAAAAAAAAAAAAAATCTGAAGGATTGTCTTGGGAAGCAGGAGCCAATGCAACAGGGTCCCAGAGTTTTTTGCATGTATTCTATAAATAGGCAAGCCAGGCAAGGCTTCAGATCCTTGGACTGAACTTTAATGTCACAAACTGAGTCTCCTCTCCTCTTCCATAAAATAAGGTCAATACGACTGGCCCTACTGACCATAGAGTTGTCGTGGAGACCAAACTGATCTAATGGAGAGAAGAGGGTGTCATCAAATATGAAGCCTCTTACAAATGACGAGCTTTAGTCTGGGTCAATAAGAAAAGACACCACAGCTACCAGCAGATGCTGCCGACTTATCAGACGCTACACAAGAGACTGTTCTAATTCCCTCACACATGTTTTGCCAACTATTATTCCTCCATTACATAAAATGGTCCATAATCTAGGTATTAGAAACCAAGTTTATTCCAAGCGCTCACAGCACAGTTCAATAAATCTTCCGTATAAATCTAAAACCAAATCAGATATGTAGAAACAGAAAAGAATGATAGTTGTAATGGTGGTTGGGAATGTGAGATGTAGATCAAAGGATATAAAGTTTCAGTTTTGTAGGATGAATACGTTTAGAGATCTCATGTATAGCATGAGGACCCTAGTTAATAATATTGTATTGTACACAGAAAACTTGCTAAGAGCTTATGTTTTAGGTACTTTTGCCACAAAGAGAGAGTGAGAGATGGAAGGAGGCAGAAAGGCAGGAAGGCAGACGGGAGGAAGGAAGGAGGTAAGGAAACTCTATGAGATGCTGAAGATGTTAACAAATGTTAATTTGCTTGATGGTAGCAATCACTTCCATATGTATATGCATATCAAAACATCATACTGTGGACCTTAAACTTACAAAGTACAATAAAAAATAAACGAAAAAAATCAAGGAATTAATCTGCATATGGCAAAATAAAAATAACCTAAGTTGAGAAACAAATGAAAAAATTTCAAAATAACAGATATTAATTCATTTTTAGGAACATAGCAATAATCAGAGATATTCAGAAATATTTACATCTTTTAATGTGTTTATCAAACATTCATTAATACTCTACTATGAGACAAATATTGTCCATTCATAGTGTTGGCTACAAAATTATGCTACCCCAAATATGTAAATAATGAATATGTCAAACATTATAGAAGTAATTAGATGAATTTAAGATATAGCTAAATAATGGAAAGCAATGTTTTAAAGAATATTAAAGATGTGAGAAAATGTTTGTGAGATAATGTAAGTAAAAAGCCAACATACCAAAAGAAATATACACGAGTAATCTCAATTTTGTTTATACACATATGATTGAATATATATATATACTAAAAATATTTTTCAGATTGCTTTACTCTGGGTGGTAAGATTATCTTTGAATTCCCTTTTTTATCTTTTCCACATTTTCAATTCATCTACATTAAGCATGTGTTACCATCACAACCCCCAAATGAATAACTTATTTTTTCTAAACTTAAAAATATCATGTATTTAATAATGAACAAAAATTGTTGCTCTTATTAAATATTATGGTAAAACCTCACTAATGCCCAGATTTGGCATTTTTCCACATTATACTTTTTCCAAATTATATTCACTCAGCAAAGTTTAAAGAGATTCTCTTGTTTTTAAAAGACATTTTTATGAAATTAGCCATTTCTTTGTGTGTATTTAAGCTCTTAAAACTTCCTTTTAAGTTGAAGCGCAGTCATTCCAACCGAGGTCCTCCGGTTGCTATGACAATTTACCTCTTATCTCTGCTACCCTGTGATCCCATCACTTTGGCATTTGGCAGCATCTTACTTGAATTGTTTGTGTAGTGATGCAGAGAAGCTTTGAACATTCTTGCCTTTATGTAATATTCTTTAGTAAAGAACTAGTCCTTTGCAATGTGCCATTTGAAGAAAGTTCAGAGGGGGGAAGATAAATAATTCATAAGAAATAACAAGAGAACCATCACGCCTGCGTTGTTCTGAGCATAGACGCACAGGCCATAGCCGAGTTGTAAATACAATTTGAGTAGCACAGTTGTGTGTATTCTAGTTAAGAAGCAAGCCTGGGTTTCTCTTTTGAAATACGCAGAAAAATAATGTTACCATCCCATTACTTATGTATTCATTCTTTCATGAAATATTTAAAAAAACACTGGCTCTGCACAAGGCCTTTGCTATCTGTAGAATAAAGAATACAAAGAAAAACAAGACAGTCTCTGCCCTAAAGAAATTAACCTTTGGGTTAGGGTGTGAGTTTAAGAGTGTTGCCACCAAGAAATGGCTGCCTGGCCAGAGACAACATTTTCCAGCCACCCTCTAAATCCAGAGTTGGCCATATGACACTCATCATTGGAATGAGGATGGATGTGATAAGTGTCATTTTCGGACAAGTGTTTTGAAGAAGATGGTGTGCCTTCATGCTTTCTTCACCTTCCATCTGCTGGAAGCTAAAATAATGCAGGCCCTAGGAGATTGCCAAGCCCCACAGAATGGAGGGAAGCATGGAAGGTTTCAGGGTGTGGTGATTTTAAAAAGGGTATAAAATCCATTGATATACTTTTATTTGAAAGCTGGAGTTTAATTTCCCCTTGCCTGAGTGTGACCTAAACTCAGTGACTTGCTACTAACACATAGACTGCAGATATAATGACAGAGTGGGACTTTTCAGAGTAGGTCACGAAGGACAAGCTCCATCTCACTCTTTCTTGCATCTCTGACTCTGGGGAAAGTCAGCTGCCCTGGCATGAGGACACTCAGTGAAGAGGCTTGCATGGCAAAGTATTGCAAGTGAGTTACCTTGGAAATGGATCCACCAGCCCCAGTCCAGCCTGCAGATGATACAACCCCTGCCAACAGTTTGCAACCTCAGGAGAAATCTTAAAGGCAGAACCACCCAGGTAAACTTCTCTCAAATCTCTGAGCCACAGAAATTGTGAAATAATGTGTTTTATTAAGCCAGTAAGTTTGACTGGGTGATTTGTTATGCAGCAATAGATAACTAATAAATAAAATAGGTCAAAAAACCTGAACTAGATTAAACTAATGATGTCCTTGGATCAAAATCTGGAGAAGAGCCTCCTGCTAACCAGTAATACCACATTGACCTATTATGTCAAATCATTAAAAGTTGGGGGTTGTTAGAGAAGCTAGTATAACCTTAACTCATACAAGGAGATTACATATGTTTATATTCAACCTACCATGTACCATAATGTTTAGCACTTTATGTACTCAATAAAAAATGATTATAATTATATAAAAATACAACTTATGTCTTAAAAGAGGTAGAAACCAAGTAGAAGAGACATTTAGAAGATGGAGAGTTTGTCTCCATTTGTGAGAACAGAAACTTTTTTGTGGATCTACTGATATTTTTCTCTTTTTTCTTTTTTTTTTTTTTTGAGACAGGGTCTCACTGTGTTGCCCAGGCTGGCATGCAGTGGCTCTGTCATGGCTCACTGCAGCCCCAAACTTCTGGTTCAAGTCATCCTCCTACCTCAGCCTCCCAAGCAGTGAGGCCTGCTCAAGACAAAGCCATCATCACCTTTGGGAAACCAAATGACAGAGCCTAAGCTGTTCCTGTGTTTCTCATACCTGTTCCTTCTTTCCATTCTGAGAAGAGAGGGTTAGCTGGCACGCACCACAATACCTGGCTAAATTTTTTGTAGGGATCTTACTATGTTGCTCCAGCTGGTCTTGAACTCCTAAGCTGAAACAATCTTCCCACCTCGGCTTCCTAAAGTTCTGGGATGACAGGTGTGTGTGAGACACTGTGCCCACTCTAAAACTGGTGACACTTGAACAATGCCATGTCATGAAAAAAATCTGAGATAATTGGTGAGAGGGTGTTTCCACCAGGTGTAACATCAGAAGAACAAACACAAAGGTGAAAAACATGGAGAAAATCTGAAGGCTAATGGGTTATGCAATCTGAGTGCAACATTAAATGATAAAAAGGATGAGGAGTCAAGATGGGAAGGGAAATCAGGGATGGAACACAGAAAGCTTTAATTACAAAGGTATTGGGTTTTAACTTCAGGGTCATTAATGAAGATGGCATGAGTAGAGCTGCCCCTGGCCTTCATGTGTAAGATTAGTAGAGTGGGAAGAGTCTAGAGACATGAAGAATATTAGAAGCCTACCGAAGCAAGCTGTGACAAGTCACTAACCCCCTCTTCCCAGAATGGAAACAAGGAACCGGTGTGAGAAACACAGGAACAGCTTAGGCTCTGTCATTTGGTTTCCCAGAGGTGATAATGGCTTTGTCTTGAGCAGGCCACAGTATTTCTCTTTGTGAGTAAACTCTGTGAGCATGGAAGAAATTTATTCTCTGCAAAGTTAAACCACAAGAAAATGAGACCAAGATAATGGTCTCATTAGCATCATGTTCTAACCAAATGAGCCAAGTCTTTTAGAAAAATCATACCTGCCTCTTGGGCTCATCTAACAAAAGAAAACCAAATATCGATTACTCAGTCTTGCTCATGGCTAAACCCCCAAGAATCAGCTGTTCTTTAGAGCAATGGACCCCAGGGAGTGAGAACTTGATAGACAGAATATACCGTATTGTCCCTAAAAGTTCAAGCTTACATTTGACCCAGCTAACAGAGGTGATTTGTTCACTTTAAATAAGCAAGTTCAGTCCCTAAGAAAATGGAAGAGCATCAGTCAAGATGAAAAAAACTTCATTTCAGGGTTAAAGGAAACTTCATGCCTCCTCACACAAAGCCTCTTCCTCAAATATTTTCTTGTCTTCCTCTGGCTTTCCATTCCAGGTCCTTCTCTCATCTACATTGACCTTTATTTACTTTTACTGACATGCACAGCCTGTGCTAAAACTCTTCCTAAAGTCTTGATCTTTCCGGAAGATGGACTCATTTCACCAGTGATGCTTCCTTCCCTCTCTATTTCTGTCATAAAGAATTATTAGCCAGGCCTCTCTCATCTTTCCTTTGGGGGCAGAAGCCATCCCAACCCACCCTTACGGATCAACTGCAGCTCTAAGAAGAAGATGAGAAAGTTGCTGGTATATTTCAGCTTGCTTCATTAAAAACAACTCTAGGCACTACAAAGTGTGTGTTATTAATATGCATATGTGATATCTTTGAGGCAGAGCTGCCTTTAAGGTGTATTTTCAGCAGGACAACATTTTCCCACGTGAGGTGGGGAACAACAGTGCATCATATGTGTGGGAGGGAAAAGCCTGTGGGCTATGTACAATACTTATTCCCTTTGTGTCTCGCTTCCCTCTCCCCCTCGCCCCCCTCCCACCCACTTTATTAATGGTTTCTGCAATTACTGGTAACAGTGCATTGCCAGCAAAGAAAAATCGGTGACTCTCTGACAGATTGTCGGAAGGAGGGGCAAGAGAGGTTGCCTGTGAAGAGAAAGGGGGGCATTGCTACAGCAAAATGGACTTTCTGAAGCCAGGGTCCTCTAGGATGTGTGGCGGTCAGACATCCAGGTGGATACAAGATCTGTGTTACAGTATCGCCACTTTGTAAATAAAAAGGGAACTCTTAATACAGAAAAGGTCACCCTGAGAGCACATCTGATCATATCTAATACGACGCATCTCAAGGGATTCCAGGAAGGCTGACACGGGAGGCCCCAAGAAATTTGATTGAGCATATTTTTAACGTCCGTTACAGGTTTTAAAAGACATATTTTACATGGAATGCAATGGTTCAAATATCCAGTAGATTTGGTCTTCATTAAATGTATTACTTGGTGTACAATATAAGGATTTCATATTAAGGCCAGAAATGGTAAGAGTACCTCTAAAAGAAATAGCACATTACATAAGTAAACAAATATCTATTTAGTCCCTAAGAAAATGCTAACAAATGTCGTTAAAATTTGGCTTTTTTATTAGTAGATTTGACAATGGAAACATTAGCCCAGCTAAATACAGCTGTATTCTTAGCCTAGCTAAACACAACTGTAGTCTTATCAACATGTAGACTAGAACGCTATAATTGCACACACGTTAAAATTTGTTTGAATGATTTTGCCCATCAGAGTAACCAAAAGCTAATATTGAGATTCAATATAAGAGTATTTCTATTTATTTGCCTTTTATTGGTTTATAATATCCATCAAGCAGATATTATGTTTTTATATTTTGAAAAATGTTTTGAAAGAGAACTGCTGGTTATAAGGAGATATTTTGTTTAAAATGGCAAATCTTCACGGTATTTTGGGCCTGTAGCATTTATATCTTATCCTTTAAGTAAAATATTTGGTAATGATGGTCATAATAACATATGATATTTTTCAAACTACTGCGGTTACAGTTTTTAGGATATGTGTGAATATACATCTAAAATTGAACGAACTTCATTTGGTTCCATTACAAAGTCTCGACAAGTTAAAGAAAATGTGGCTAAATGTCCAACAGGACTTTGGTGACTAAAATTCTTTATTTTATTTACGGATGAATCTTAAAAGAGGATCTAAATACCCAGGTCATGGCAATATTATTAGTATCTTCTTTCCTCTTCTCTCCAATTCTCTAGCTTCCCAAATCTGTGATTACAGACTCCTCAAACTCCAGCAAATTCTCTTACTCGCACTCTTTTTTCACAGATACCTCTTTCTCACTCACACACTCTCCATCTTTTGCATAACGCTCTCTAACTGGCAACAATCCCCAGAGCCCACAGTCCCTCCAGCAGAGCAGTCATTTTTACCACTTCACAAGAGAACAAATCTATCAGTCTGCATGGTCCTCATCCTGTCATCTCCTCTCCTGCATAGCGTCTGTGTTAATATCAACATGTCAATATGCTTGTTCTCCATAACACAAAATTGCACACACACAACTGTGTTATATGTATATATACAAACAAACACACAGAGAGAGAGTGAGAGAGAGAGAGAGAGAGAGAGAGAGAGAGAGAGAGAGAACGAACACACACCAACCTCCTGCTGTCTGGTTTGGGGCTTTCTCAGATGCTCCATTCTATAAATCCCATCTAGCTCTAAGATTCTGTTGATCCAAATTCTATGGCATCTCTAGTAAACTCACATCAACAAGTCTTCCCATGTCAGGCACCGAGCTAAGCCTGGGGATGAATGTGATAAAGCCCCTTTATTGGGAGATATCCAATAAATGTGGTTGCAAGGATTTGGGAAGCAGAGGAGAGACAATGTCACCTGCTAAATCTGGGGGCTTTACCTAAGTACAGACATAAAAAGATGTCATTTTGTGCCCACTATACTGTTAAAAAAAAAAAAAATGCGAAGTCTGACAATACCAAGGGTTATAGAGAAAGCAGATCAGTGGAGAAATCTCATAAATGGCTTCAAGGAAAATTGGTAGATCCACTTTGGAAAACAGTTTGACATTGTCTTACAAAGTTGAATACCTACAGACCCTGCTTCTAAATGTATATACCCAAAATAAATGCATACACGTTTGGTGTTTCATACTAGCCAAATATAACAGCAAAAACATGTCAAATGTCTGTCAACAGGAAAGGGAAATAAACAATTATTATATTTCCACATCGTGAAACATTATGTAGCAGTGAAAATTAATAAGCTACATGCCACAACATTAATACATTTGAAAACAATTTTAAGCAAAGAAAAGAAAGCACCAGAAAACTACATGCAAAATGATGGGAATTTTTAAATAGAATTTAAAAACATATGCAACTAAACAATATATTGTTTAAGAATATATACATTGAGATAAAACTGTATTTAGGAGGAATCAATGGGCCGATAATCATATGTGTTAGAAGAGTAGTTACCCACTGAACAGAAAGAGTTTGGAGTAAGAGAACACACGGGATGGGAGTTTTAGTAACATTCTAACACTGGGATTGGGTGGTGACCATGAGCATTCCATTTATTTTTAAGCTTTGTAACTATCTATCATATTTTTGTTTGTTTTTTTAAAGACGGGGTTTCACCATGTTAGTCAGGCTGGTCTCAAACTCCTGACTTCAGGTGATCCGCCTGCCTTGGCCTCCCAAAGTGCTGGGATTACAGGCGTGAGCCAGTGTGCTCGGCCACTATCTATCATTTTTTTATACAAAAATATTTATAAGTACAAAGTAATCGAATAAAATATTAAGAAGGAAATTTTATTTTAAAAATTAGTATATAAAAATATGTCTGAAACAGTAATTTTATTTAAAACGTATTATTGTTGTCCTTTAAAAGGATGTTGTGTTAGGAAATGTTGAAATTAAAAAGTAAGAGTCTTTGAACTTATTTTCAACTTTGAAGAGTCTGATGGGAGGATAGGTACATCAAACTGGAACACACATGAAAGCAAACATTGTAACAGGGCGTGACAGATTGGCTCATTAAGCTCATATTCAGTGCCTTCCATGTTAGGCACCCAGCTAAGCCCAGGGATGGATGAGATAAAAGTTCCCATTTGGAAGATCACAAATCAATATGGTGGAAGGGGGCCAGAAAGTAAAGGAGGAGGAGAGATGACGTCACCTGCTCAATCTTGGAGCTTCACCTAGAGAAAGAAGGGTGTCACAACCCTGAAACACACAAGATGCCCACTGGACTCACCTATTTTCCTGGTACCTGGCGTCATCCCCCTAGGCCTTATTCCTTCCTATCCTTGGCAACTTGAGGTCAAATATTTGCTAATAACTCAACAGTCGTCCTATTCCTCAGAGCCTAGCTGTGCCCATGAGCACCAAGGATTCTGTGAAGATATTTCAGTAACAATCTCCTGGCAGGGTTTTGCGGCCATGCCTTCCACCAAAACAGCAGCTTCCTCGAGTCATGACACAGGGTCGGTTCCCTCTTCCAGGTGGCCTCTGGAGTGATCTGCTGCTCTTGAAAAGGGAAGAACAGATGTTTTTAAAGCCTACGTCTCTTCTCTCTCAGCTTTTCAAGTTTCGGTCCTTCCAGTTCAACTCCAGCATTGGAAGAGTGCCTTCCACACTCAGGGCAGCCGGAGACACAAAAGCATGCAAGTTCAGGCCCACCCTCAGGGAGCACACAGTTCAGAAGGGATACAATCTCACAAGGAGCAACTTCTAAGGCTAAGTGAGATACTGAATGCTCTTGGAGATCCAAGAGAAAGAGAGTCCATCTTCAGGGGAATCAGAGATGCTTTGTGGGAAAAAAAATAGCATTGGAAATAGGCCTTGAAAAAAGGCCTTTGTCTCTCCCCCAAACTTGTCTAATTCTACACATCAAGATTCAAGAACATCTGGATTCTACATGTCACACCCCGGTACAGGAATGAGTTGCCACCACAAAATTTGACTGAGAGAGAGAAAGCAACAGAGAGAGAGAGAGAGAGAGGGAGGGAGGGAGGGAGGGAGGGAGGGAGAGAGAAACAGAGAGAGACTGTTAATTTATTGAAAAACCTCAGATTTCTGCTTTCCAAATTCACTCCCTCTCCTCTCTCTTACGTAATTACAGACGCCAAACATCTATCTTCACAATCTCTTCATTCTCTTTCCTTCAGCTCACCCTTCCAAGCACCCTGGCATCTAGAAGCCTGGCACCTACCAAGCTGTTCTTTCATTAAAATGGTAGGAAAAGTTCCACTTCAACCAAAAAAGTTAAGGAGATAGGGCAGGGGAGGCACTTTGCCATTCGCTTTGTTTCCAAGCATTGGCCTTTTAGTAAAATTGCCAGCCCTCCGATCTACAGAGGAAACATCAAAGTGTCCGCTAAATACCAACCCAACACTTGAAAAACGTGTCAAGCTTTATTTGCACATAAAGCTTCTACCATTAATGTACATAAATGCCTTACTAAAAAAGGCCAAGAGGAAGAGTCATTAAGTAGACTGACTGAAGAGAAGGGACAGAGAGGGACTTACAAATCAATCTGTTACACAGGGACACAAGCGTAACTCATGGAGTCCACGTGAGCCAAGAGATACTAGCATGGACTGCCTGTCACGGTAAAAGTAATAGAGCTGGATATGATAAGGGCATTTGTCAAAATGACGAGAATGGTGTCTATAATTTAAATTGGTCTCACCTCAGTTCACACTATATTTAAAGTTACGTAAGAGGAGTTGGGAAAAATGCCCTGAAAAACTATGTACAGAAAAAAATCATTTGTGATTTATTTGCATATCTCTTAGTCATTGTGGACAAAAATAACAATGTTAATTTCCTAAGGAACAAAAATGTGACAACTGAAAGCAGTCATCCAGATATCCTGAGGACTCTGAAGAACCCAGATAAGAAAGGTAAGCATTTTGATAATTTGAGCTATTGAACTGTAGGCATTGATGCTGCCCTGTGTAAGATGCTAGCATAGATTTCCTGATCCAATTTGTCTGCTGATTATCCTAGTTTTCTCATTTGTATTATCAATTACCCCCCCCAAAAAAATTGTTTCAAATAATGTCTAACACAGAATTCTTGACCCAGTCTTGCAAAGAAATGCTATAGAAACCAAATACCCTTCATAGAAGAAGAAGCTGTCAAAAGATATCTCTCTTGTTTTGTGGGGAGGCCCTCTTCCAGTACCTCCACAGGAAAATGTTAATTCAAAGACAGGAAGGAGATTCTGTTCAAATCAACTCAGCAGGAATTTGTCAAAGACTCACTTGTGGCCATCTACGGTGCTTTGCTATCTTGACAAAAAAAAAAAAAAATAGCAAAACTTCTATCCCTAAGATGAGATATTTTTTGTTTGTTTAGAAGTTTTGTGATTTGGCTGCAAATGGGCTTCTGTAAGTGATAACTGTTACATTTTTCTGATAGCCTAGACATCACCCAAACTCGTCACTGAAGAAAGTGATGCCTTTGCATCCACAACATAGACTGACAATACAGCAGGGAAGTCCCTGCTCAGAAAGATGCTTGTCAAAGACACGTAATAGATCATTCCATCCAGATTCTAAGAGGATTCTAGACTCTGCCAGCATTCATGAGCAAATGAAGTTAACAACATGGTTTCAAGGACTTTTTAAAGGAATGCATGACCCCAATGGACCTGGTCATCATAGGACAGAATTTTATTTTGAGTACATAAGCTATGACTTTTTAAGGTTTTATTTTCATATCATAAAGCGAATGAACATGAAGACTGTAGTAGTAGAGTACAAATTCAATAGTTAATAGAGGAAAAGCTTGAGGGAAATGATGGAATCCGAAGGAGAGAAGCCCTAGGACCAGGTACAAGACGAACGCTATGGAAAGAAAGATTTCATCTACGGGAAAACTTTCTGCAGTTATAAAATCACTTAAAACAGAATGGGTTACCTTATTAGGTGGTGAACTCCTTAACACTAAAAACATATAAGAGAAGGCCGCCCTTGTCAGTGAAGCTATGAGATCATTCTCACATTGGGGCAGGAGTGGGTACCGAATGCCCTTCAAAGGCTGGAAGAGTCAGGGGTTCCATCATATGCTCCATCCTGGCTCTCAGAAAAAAAGTACCGCACGTGCTTGAATAAGCACAGCTCTCTCAAACCAGGAGGTGTTAAACCGTTATTCCAGAGAGCATGTTAATTCTGAATAGCACAGGGACCCTGGAGATTAGTGAATAATAAATAAAGCATTTCTTCTTTTGTTAGTAGCGTCTGTCCCTGTTCATTAACTCTCTATTTCTGGGCAGCCAAGGGGATTCTGGGAGGCACAATGCCTTTGGGTTTTCTCACCGCTGAGCAGAGCCACTCAACAGCTTGGAGCATGCTGTCTGCCCTCCTCAAAGGGGAAAGCTAGAGTCTTTTCATTTGTACCGTCTGCAACACCCTACTTTTCCTCTTTCTCTCTCCTGATCAATCAATATAATACACATAATCTAGAAACATATTCACATCCCGCCCATTGGTATTCCTTTGTAAGTGACTCGGGTCTAATTCTAAGTCTCAGACTGGAAAGATAACTAACGGTGGTTTTTAAGCTATTCATTTTATATTTTCAAGCTCATAGTACAGAATATCATTTTTTTCATTGATTTTAATTGAACTTTTAAAATTGGAGGCTTTTGTTTGCTCCTCAGAAAGCAAAATAGTCTGTTTTTCACCACAACCATTTTGCGTTTTAATTGATGAAAAATGACTGAATATAAGAATTGGGGAAGGGCCATCCAGCACATGAAGAAAGCTCATACCGTCTTCCTCAGCGGCCTTCATGTGTCACTCCTAACATCTACCTCTCACCCACCATCGCACAATGGTGTCACAAGTTATATTCAAGCCGCTCATCCCAGGGCCTCTGGCAAGCCTGCATGCCGGCAGTCTCGCCCCAGCCTTTTGGATGTTGATTCGTCCTCCGCAAAACTCTCTTTCCTGACTTCTGTACCACTGAATTATTTTCTGCCGTTTCTATGCCTCTTTTGTTGATTTCAAATTCTCTTCTCTTCTAAATATCACTTTATCTCTTCTTTCCATATTCCTCTCTCACCCACAAGTCCTTGTTACCTCATTGAAAGTGAGTTGCAAAGGCCGGGCGCGGTGGCTCACGCCTGTAATCCCAACACTTTGGGAGGCCGAGGCGGGTGGATCACGAGGTCAACCGATCGACACCATCCTGGTCAACGTAGTGAAACCCCCTCTCTTAGTAAAAATACAAAAATTTAGCTGGGCATGGTGGCGCGTGAGCCGAGATCGAGCCATTGCACTCCAGCCTGGGTAACAAGAGTGAAACTTCCGTCTCAAAAAAGAAAAAAAGAAAGTGAATCCCAAAATTGTATCTTCATCCCTGACCTCTCTCTTCAGCTTCACACCTGTTTGTCAATTGCCTGCTGGATATCTCCACCTGAACTCCCCCAACCTTGGAATCACAATAACCCATTAGTCATGTAATTGTCCCAGGTCAGTTCCCCGTAGGGCTTCCTCCACTGGAAAACAAAGGAGCCTAACCAAAGTACCTCCAAGATTCTGCCTAACTACAGGGATTTTGTCAAATATTGAACTCATCCTCTTCTCCCATAAATAAGCTCTTTTCCTTGTCTTCCTTCTGCTTGACTTCCCCCAACTATGACTGGGCTCAAACCGCCAGAGATCTCAAGGCACAGTTAAAAACAAGAAAGCAAATTTGAACCAAGTCTCGCCTCCAGCAAAGGGTCTTTTTACCTTACCCACCTCAGTATTTCTCAATCTGCCTCGAAGCTTCACCTTCTCCTGGACACGGATACTCCACACTCACGTGGAGGGGGTTTGCTCACAGTTCCCTAAATACCCACGCACCCACCCACCCTGTTTCACACTTCGTAGCTTACCTCATGCTTTTTCTCCTCTGCAAACATTTCCTTTCCCTTCCAAGTTTCTCTGCCTGTTGAACTCACACCCACTTTTCAAGGCCTTTCTTAAATGTTACCTGAAAGTAAACAATTTCTCACCCCAGCAACAACTGTTTCTTGGACACTATTCACTAGGGGTCCTTAATCTCAACTGCACATTGGAATCACCTGAAAAGCCTTTCTAAAATTCCAGTCCCAGACTGTACCCCAGACCAGTGAAATCAGAACCCCTAGGAGAAGGACCCTGGTGCTGGTGTTTTTAAAGCTCACCAGGTGATTCCAACCTGCAGTCAAGGTCGATAACCACTGCTTTGTGCCATTTGTCACTTTCTTCCTTGTGGTCGTAATTACACTGTATTTGTCTTATTCCCAAGACTAAATTTGAAATTCCTTGAGGGCACAGACCAGCTTATCACATCTGCTTATGCCCTGCAGTTCTTAGTGAATCAGAGCTGCAACAAATATTGTTGAACTGAATTTAGAAACGTTAACCAAAAACTTCCATTTTAGATTTTGCAAATAATTTTAGAAGAGACATCGTATTTGTGGAGGACTGATTTGAATTTTTTTAATGTGGTCTGTCTGCCATTACCAAGAATATTCTAATATGATTATAAAATCAGAATAGCTCTCATTAAAGACCAACAACCTGCAAATAGGTGGTCTTTGCTTTTATACTTTTGTTTTTGAACTCTTCACAAAAAGGTCTTGTGTGATTCTTGAAAACTAACTGCAAAATGTGACTGCGTGCATGTGCTCATTTCTAACTGAAATAAACAGAAGCAGTCAGTAACATGTACAGTTATCTGCCTTGCCTGGCTCTGGTACAGAAGGTACCACAAGCAAAACTGCAATGTGAACTTAACACAGAGCATCTGACCTCTTTTCAGGAACTGCAGAAAATGAAATGAAAAATGAGACAAGGAAGGCTTGCCAGCCTTTCATATGGCTACAGTTGCTAAGGAAACTGCTTTCTTAGCTTCAACCTGTCCGGTATAGCCCATTTCATGCATTCTTCTGGGTTTTTGAAAATAAAAATATCAAAGAGGGAAAAAATGATAGGGAATAAAAGTCAGCATTGTCCTGGTGGAAACAGCCTTGCACTGTTTGTCTCTGCTATGGTGTTGCTGTTTCCCAGTCACCTAGAATATTTGCCACCTGGCAAAACCCTCCTGGAACTAAAATCATAGAATTAGCCAATAGGGTAAACAAAGCAATAGGAAGCCCTATTTGACATGCAGCAGTAGCTAAAAAACTGCTTTCTCACCCCAACTGGGCTCTCTTTCCTGCTGGGAAAGTAGGAGGCGGCTCTTAACACAGCAGGAAAAGTGCCTCAGCTCTCTCCTGCCCCACATCTCAGGAGAAAGTACTCCAAGTTTCTCAGCACCATGAATACGACCAAATTGCACATGTGAGAAGGTGCACGCCGGAACTCCAGTCTTCAAGTCAAATGAGGGTAATAGGTTGGTTATAGGCAACAGAGAAATCAAAGGTAAGAAGGGCCAGCTTACCTAATTCTACGGTTTTGTTTGTTTGTTTGTTTGTTTGTTTGCTTGTTTTAGAGAAAGGGTCTCACTCTTTTGCCCAGGCTGGAATGCAGTTTCCAGCAGTAGAATGCAATAGAATCACAGCTCACTGCAACCTCAAACTCCTGGGCTAAAGTGATCCTCCAGCTTTAGCCTCCCAAGTAGCTGGGACTATTGGCACATGCAATCATGCCTGGCTAATTTTCTTTACTTTTTTTGTAGAGATGGGGTCTCGCTCTGTTGCTCAGGCTGGCCTTGAACTCCTGGGAGCAAGCGATCCTCCCAATTTGACACCCCAAAGTGCTCAGATTACAGGCATGAGCCACCATTGACCTAATTCACCACCCAATTTACCTAATTCTAGAACCTCACGGAGGATGTGGAAACAGAAGAAAACACACAAGACCAAATGATGTGTTAGGAAGATGTCACTCCATCAATAGCCAATTAAATGAGCAAATATTTCTCAGCATCTACTGAGGAGGTATTATATGTGGGTAACGATGAACAGAGATTCATTTTGGAAAGTAATTCAGCAGTAAATACTTCTGTACTTCATAAAATTAATGCCACTTTCCTTTTTCCCTCATTTTCTATCAAAACTTGTTTCCTGGGCTTTCAGTGAGAATAATCTATTTCCTTATCCAATTCCACTTAAATGTAGCATAAATAAAGGTTACCTATACAAGAAACTGTAGCACTGTTTGAATTGAAGAAGGGAAGGGTGGGTGGTTGGGAGACAGGCGGGCAAAAAGCTGTTAACTTTTAATCATTTGCCCTTTGGGAATGTTGAACTTTGCAAATGTTTTTAAATAAATAAATAGCACTTTAAAATAAAATAAAGTGTTTTTTACTTAATTAAGAGCTGAAACATCCAAACTGAACTATAGTTTGAGAATATGTAAAATTAAATGCTGGTTGCTTAATTAAAGGCTAAGATGTCCAAACTGAACTACAGATTTTTAGGGTATCTTTGAGAAAATTTATATTGATTTTTTTCTCAAATTTATAAGGTTTTCAAAGAACCCAGATACTATGTCGAATGTGTTGTCATCTAGTTACTAATCCTTTGAAAGGCAATTATTTAAATATTTTCTTTGATAATATATAGAATATATCTACCTCCTATATTTTTAAAATGTGGAATCCTACTATAAGAAGTTCTAGTCAGACTCCTGGGATATTACAAATTAGTCAGAAATAATGTCCTAAGAGCTAAAGATTTTTTTTATTTTCTCAGTCCTTAAGTCAAAAATCATTTCTCTTTGTGGCTTTGAAAAGGAGCCAGCATTCATTACAAGGGAAGTGAACTCACTGCAGTCAGAAACTATGAACAGACTGGTCTAATCATAAGTAGATAACTCTGACCAAGTAATCCAAGATCTTCTACCTCCTCAGCGAAAAAACAGGAAGCACAATGTGATGAAGGTAATGTGAAAAGACTAATTAATGACCAGTAGGATTCTCCCAGAGCATGAAATCCATCCACACATAGATTACATTTGTGTTGTTCTTGATTTTTCAGGTGAATGAAAAGATGCCAGTGTGTTCTCTCAGATATGTGTCTCCTGATGGGGGGAAGTTTTCTGTGGATGTCACAGCCAGAGGCTAGTGTATTCTGCTAAGCCCCAAGATTACTGTGTCAGTCATATAGGACCTCCAGAGCATTCTTAACACTTCTGGAAACCTGCTCTGCAAAATCAATAGGTCAAAAGGATTTCCTGTATCTCAAAAGTGTGACAGTAAAATACACAAGGAATCCACTTGAATAACAATCTTAAGAGCGTACCATAATGTGGCTTAAACTCTGATTCCTGCTGCTCTGGCTTTCATCTAGGAATAGCAAGAAGGATGCACGAAGCAGGGGAGGAAGGTGCAGTGTGTAGTGCTTCTCCACGGACATCAAGGTCCCCAGGCCCTGGCGGCACATCAGAACCATGCAGGGGGCAGGTAAAAACACCCAAGCCTGGCACCTGCTACAAAACAATTAAATCAGAATATCTACGTACAAAGCTCTGGTGCTTCTCAGGTTGAAAATCACTGGTTTATATGAAGAATAACTTAATGTGATTAGTCAAAGGTAAAATTATTTCTGAATGCAAGAGCCAGCTTAAGAAAGTACTAAGATGTTAGTTGTTGGATTCTGGTTACAAGGTTAAGTAGGGGTGTGTGTGTGTGTGTGTGTGTGTGTGTGTGTGTGTGTGTATGTGTGTGTGTAACACAAAAGTACATTCCTTGTTCTTATTTTTTTGTTTGTTTGCTTGGTTGTTTTTTCGTTTTTCATGTTTTGTTGTTGTTGTTGTTTTTACAAAATTGCCTTAGCTAATAAAATCTTGGGATAACCTAGACACAGAAAGGCATACATTAAAGAAGCCAAAGATGTAGCTTCCCATTAGGGAATGCTTTTGTTGTATAGATGCCAACTACTTGGCCCTGCCTGAAGAAGGCAAACTCCTATATGAAACCCTGGCCAACCCTTCCAGAGCTGGCTGCAAGATTCTACTCCTTGGGCCATGAAGCATTCTCTCTTCCCCACAGCATCAGTTGGCAAGGACTTTGCTCTCTCAGGTCTCATGGCCAGGAGCCTTTTGTGCACTCCCAGCAAAACTTCTCCTTGAAGGCTTCCTCATTTCCAGAATGAATGCATATATGCTCTCCACACATATGTGTTTTGGCAGGGGAATGATCTCCTTTAGGATTTCCTTTGAGGATGCATTTAAAGTACTGACTTTAGGCAGGGCCAAAATGACCTGTGAGCAGAGGCATCTGCAGGCAGCATATGTGTTCTTTCCACCTAGCATGAAATTTGATACAGCATCTTTGGGTCTGAGAAAAAAGAAGGTGGAAGGAGAGCTGAGGAATGTCTTCATTTCCTTTCCTGTCATTAAGCCCTGCCTAGCCTGGGCTTTGTCAGCTCCACGCAGACTCCCATCTCCAATGTAAGGCCAGGCTGCTTTGATTTTGCTTCGATTGGGATCTAGCTCAACCTTGTTATATGCCAAATACCCTCCGGGGTGTCCTACTTTTTGGGATCTTCTCTGGTGTCAGAGCTCCAGCGACTCTGCCTTTCTGTCCTCTAGGAGAAGAGCTCCCCACCCCCACCTCCACCCTTCCCAGGGAAAGAGCTCTGAGGCTGGTTTGCCTGCTATTTTAAAATGCTGTGTGAGAGCATTTTTCAATCGCAAATGAAAATTATGAAAACATGAATTACTATGACAAAAATTATACCAGCCAGGTTTGCAAATAAATGGGGCATGCTCTGAATTTGATTGAAACAAACAAACAAAAAAAAAGATTCAAAAATCATTTGAAAATTGAGCTAGGGAAAAAAAAAAAAAAAAATCTCCTTTCTCTGCCCCTGCTAGGCGTTTACCTGGTTCCTTTCCTCCCTCCCTACCCAAATCCAGCTTCTTCCCATTTCTAGTGATTTCTCAAGTCTGAAAAACTAGCGGAAGTGAAAGTAAATTTTTTTAGGAACAAATCATATTTCCAATCATATCAGCTCCAGAAAGAATTAAGGTGCATTGGGATTTCATGGTTTTGGAGTTACACAGACTTGGGTTAGACTCTCTCTTGATCTGTCACATAACAAACATGTACCTTGAACACTACTCTTAATCCCTTAGGACCTCAGTTTCCTCATTAGTAAAAGAAGAACAATGCCCCAGAGGGTGGTGATGAGTACTAAGTGAAATAACATGACATATTGGTGTCCACTAAACATGTCTTTTGAAGATGCAAATTGGTTAAGAATGCTCTAGACTTCAAATTCCCTCCTTTGAACTTACTGGTTGTGTAACCTTGGGCAAACACTTTAACCTCTCTAAACCCCAGTATTTTTCAAGTATTAACTAGGAATTTAAAAATTAGCTCACAATTTATGATACATTTGAATTGCCCAAAAAGTCACAATTTTAGAAAAGCAAAATTTTAATTTCCAGATTTATAATTATAATTTCATTCTTCGTTTCTTTCTTTTTTTTTTTTTTTTTTTTTTTTTTTGGCAGAGTCTCACTTTATCACTTAGGCTAGAGTACAGTGGCTTAATCTTGGCTCGCTGCAACCTCCATCTCTTGGGTTCAAGCAATTCTCCTGCCTCAGCCTCCCAAGTAGCTGGGATTACAGGCACCCACCACCATGCCCAGCTAGTGTTTGTATTTTTAGTAGAGAGGAGGTTTCACCATTTGGCCAAGCTGGTCTTGAACTCCTAGGATCAAGAAGTCCACCCTCCTCAGCCTTCCAAAGTGCTGGGATTACAGCACCCACCACCACGCCCAGCCTATAATTATAATATTTTTCTATTAGCATGTATATAGCTCTGTCTCAAAATATGTGTTTTACCGGTACATGAGAAATTGACTAAAGAGCGTGGTTGTCTCCCCTCATATGCTAAATGTGTTTATGTTTAGTTAGCAAGTTCTTTTTATATGGAATGTTTGAGTGTCTGAATCAAAGATAACTTTATACTGGACAATAAGACATGGCTACAAAATATTTCTGTCCCCAAGTCTAACTATACCATATCACACTACACAAGATAATCCACTGCTCTATTACTGATTAGGACTTTGATGAGGATCTTAGTAGTAAAAAGTCAACAAGAGAGAAGTCCCCATTGGAATTAAAAATTTTCGTGGGCCGGTAGGAATCCTGTCTTCTTCTGATAGACAGGAGCCTGGGAATGGGGCTGTGGAGAGAATGAAGAAATGGGCACGGCAGGAGGAAGGCACTCCAGTTGGGGATTGAGACCAGAACCCCACAGAAGGTGCAATCTCTCTGATCAGACAACACTTGAGTTCCAATCTGACCCCATGGCTTCTGTCAGCAGAGACACAATAACGACAAGATACGGTCCAATTTTACCTACACATCAGCCACATCCAATCCAACAGGGAGTATGCTGAAGGGATAAGAGAATCTGGGAATAGAAGCAAGAAACTGGCAGCCAGCTGGGGACAATTGCTTCTTCTTTTTCTTTACTTACTTTTCTGGCGTTAAGAGTTTGCAATTTGGTTATGAAAGAATGAGATAAAAGTTTGCAATATGATGGAACATGTGGGTTCAAGAATGAATTTCATAGGACTTCAGCTTTGTATTCCACAAAGTAGGTATTTGATAATTATTTTCAAGATATACAAACAGCCAACAAACATGAAAAAATATTCAACATGACTAATCATTGGGAAAATGCAAATTAAAACTACGATGAGATACCATCTTACTTCTGCAAGAATGACCATAAAGAATCAAAAAACAATAGATGTTGGTGTGGATGTGGTGAAAAGGGACCACTTTTACACTGCTGGTGGGAACGTAAATTAGCACAACTACTATGGGAAACAGTGTGGCGATTCCTTAAAGAACTAAAAGTAGAATTACCATTGGATCCAGCAATCCCACTACTGGGTGTCTACCCAAAGGAAAAGAAGCCACTATATGAAAAAGACACATGCACATGCATGTTTATAGCAGCACAATTCACAATTGCAAAAATATGGAACCAGACTAAGTGTCCATCAACTAATGAGTGGATAAAGAGAATGTGGTATATATATATATCCCATGGAATACTACACAACCCTAAAAAGGAATAAATAATGTATTTTGCAGCAACTTGGATGGAGCTGGAGGCCACTATTCTAAGTTAAGTCACTCAGGAATGGAAAACCAACTATATCATATGTTCTCACTCATAAGTGGGAGCGAAGCCTATCAGGACCCAAAGGCCTAAGAGTGATACAATGGACTTTGAGGACTCAGCAGAGGAAGCTTGGGAGGGGGTGAGGGATCAAAACACTGCGTATTGGGTAGTGTGTACACTGCTTGAGTGACAGGTTCACTAAAATCTCAGAAATCACCACTAAAGAACTCGTACATGTAACATAAAGCCATGGGTACCCCAAAAACTATTGAAATTTTTAAAAGAAAAAAATAAGTTAAAAATATTATTATTTTCAGAAGTGAACTGAGAATGAAGCATTGAGTTTCCCAGTTTATGAGTCAGTGGCGCTCAACCCATCCAACCCACTTTCTCTCTACTGCATGCCCTTGGTCACCCGTGAAGCATGTGGACATATGCACACCTGCCTTTAAGCAGCACCCCTCAATCACAACTCAGCAATCACCTACTTTGCCTTTCCTACAAGGCTAATATAATTTCAGGGACAAGCTACCTCCACTCTCCCATGGTAAAATGCTAGACACATCTGCAGCTTCTACTTTCTGTGATATGTTTATTAAAGTAGGAACTCGCACTTGCTTATTATTCTTCTATAAGGCTAGCAATATGCCTGAAACACAGTAGGCATTTATAATAGCAAGGGAGGGAGGGAGTCAGGAAGGCAGGCTGGCAGGCAGGAAGAATTTTTACACTTCAACTAATACTAACTTGCCCCAACTTTTGTTATTATCTTGTTTCTTTTTCTCATTTTTTGCTCTGATTCCAAGGTCCCAGGGGGAAAGAGTGATCCAAAATTAAGATCAGATACTTTACTGCTCAAAATACATGTATTTCTAGAAGAAAACTTATAGGTATAAAAATAGATGCTATATTGTCCATATGCATATGAACTATAAAAGTTAGAATTCTATTAAAACTTTATCACAAAGAAATGGCTAAGTAAATACGGTACATCTACAAATTAGAACTGTGCCACCTTTTTAAAAAAACTGTATTGAGAAGAATATTCAATTGCATGGAGAAATTTCCACAGAATATCTTTAAGTAAGAAAAAAAGCAGATTGCACAACAAAATGTATAATAGATCCTCCAATTTTGAAAAAAAAAAAGACTAAAAATATACGAAAGAATAAAAGGGTATACATCAGAATGTTAAAAACTGGTATTTCTGAATAACGAATTATAAGTGATTTTTAAATTTTATCTTTATGCCATTACAGATCTTCCCCAAATTCATGCAAAATTTATATTAGTATTAAAAATATAATCAAAAAAGGAAATTATTATAAGAAAATAAAAGCCATGTGAATACTAAATGGGAACTATGAATATAAGTGAGAAAGAAATTTAAGAAACTCTCTGCATGCAAGTCAAGATTCCCAGAATGTGATGGTTAGTACCAGATGTTGTAAAAGCAGGAAAGATTTTTAATTACTGTTTTCCAGATCAAAATTTCCAGAAACTACCATTGCTATGTGAGTGCTCTCTGATTACTCTGCACAACAAACCAAGCTCTTCATTTTTCTGCTTATTTTCCAACCAGGCTGATCATGATCTCTGGGGAAATACTCAAGTCTTTATACTTAAAAGGTTCTCCTGAAAACTTAAATGCTACCACAGCTAATTTCGTTGCTATTGTTTGCTTGTTTGTTTATGAGACTTGTACAAATAAAGACCCACACACAGACAGGAAACCATAAAAGAGCGACTACAGTGTTTGGAAGCTCAGGGAGACCTATCTCCTTGTATACCACGATAACATCTGTTTCTAATTGAAATGATTTATCAAAGTGGCCATCAGCAGGAATGGGTCAGCAAGTGCATAAATCTAGCACAAACACTTTCGGCTCTGAGCTTGGAAGCATAAAGTCTGGTCTTGTTTCTGACATTAACAAGACAGCAGCCAGCTGGCTGAGCGTATGGAAATCAATTACTATCTCAATAACTCAGTTTCCTCATCTGCACAATGGAATTAATATTAGATATTCATTGCCAACTTATATCTGTGGTCACAGCAATGCTTCTCTTTCACTCATTTATTCTTCCAATAACTACAGATGGCGGGCCTACCATGTGACAGGCATTAATCCTTCAGGTCCCCTGTATACAATCTTACTCTTTTTCCCCACAGACAGGCTGCATGAGTGTTCCTCGGCCCCCATTAGCCTATGCCTTAGCCCACTAAGGTGAAAATGAAAGAAGGAACACAGGAAAAAAGCACCATGGGTGTCTAACGCTTGTCAGGTGATACGGTTTGGCTGCGTCCCCACCCAAAATCTCATCTTGAATTATAATCCCCGTAATCCCCATGTGTCAAGGGAGAGACCAGATGGAGGTAACTGAATCATAGAGGTGATTTCCTCCATGCTTTTTTATGATGGCGAGTGAGTTCTCAGGAGATCTGATGATTTTGTAAGTGTTTGGTAGTTCCTCCTGTGTTCACTCTCCTTCCTGGCGCCTTAAGAAGAAGATGCCTTGCTTCCCCTTCCGCCATGATTGTAAGTTTCCTGAGGCCTCCCTAGCCATGCGAAACTGGGAGTCAATTAAACCTCTTTCCTTTATAAATTACCCAGTCTCAGGCACTTCTTTGCAGGAATGTGAAAATGGACTAATATACTAGGTATATTACAATTATGTAGAACACAGTTGGCTTCTCAAATAAAATCACCTGATAAGCTGAGATCCACATTGCCATGTGGAGTGGTGATACCTAGAAATGATTAAAGACTTTGTTTTGTTTTGTCTCTGTTTGTTTGTTTTAATCCCTAGTCTTTGTTTGGGATATGCCACCACGACCTACTAAAGGTCAAAAGCAAATACACAGTAAACAAAAGATGACCCCAGATGCTGCCACAGGGTCAAAAGGAGGATAATTTTGCTTCATTTCAACAATGTTAGAAACACTTCTCTGGTCTCACCAGCAGGAGGAGAGGAGGCTCACTCTACTCAAAAAGCTTCCCTGTACAAGAAAGTGTTTCTGCCCTGAGCAGTGATAATCCGCAAACACTGGTGGTCAGAACTTACTACCTCAAAAGAACCTTGTCTTCAGACTTAAAAATAAAATAAATCAGGTCTGGGATCACTGAATTCTTTACGACAGCACTGGGTTTGCCATATGTGCACCAAGTAGTCACAGAATGAGCGCCACCAGGGCCCTTCCTTTCCTTTTTTTTTTTTTTTTTTTTGAGATGAAGTTTTGCTCTTGTTGCCCAGGCTGTAGTGCAGTGGCACAATTTTGGCTCACTGCAACCTCTACCTCCCAACAATTCTCCTGCCTCATCCTCCTGAGTAGCTGGACTTACAGGCAGACACCATCACACTCGGCTAATTTTTGTATTTTTAGTAGAGATGGCATTTCATCATATTGGCAAAGCTGGTCTCAAACTCCTGACCTCGTGATCCACCCACTGCAGCCTCCCAAAGTGCTGGGATTACAGGCGTCAGCCACCGCGCCCAGCCAGGGCCCTTTCCTTCTAAACAACAAGGAAGTTGATACCCATTCAAATGGCGGCGTGTAGCCTGGCATAGGGCAGAGGAAGCTGTTTTTCCAGGATGTGTCTGAGACGTGTATCAGTGTAGCTTGCTTAAATTTTGTCTCATTTTTTTTACATTTTTCTTTTTTGGGCAAATCCAACTCAAGCAAGCAATTCCCAAGCTTTAATTTTAAGCAGTAAGGCCTCTTCTCAAATATTTTTCTCAAAAAAGAAGACTGAAACAGAAGCACATCCATAATACTCACACAGGCTGTAGACACCAGTCCCCATAAGCAGAAAATAGTTTACGTAGTGACACATGCAGAAAAACAGAAAACAAAATTGTATCACTATAGGATAGTAGCCAGTGTTAATCCTTCTATGAAAGGCATGAACCTGAGAGTTACGCACGCAAGCCCATAACTGTAGTCTACATTACCTGTGATGCTTAATTTTAGATGTCAACCTGCCTGGATTAAGGAATAACTAGAGAACCAGTAAAGCGTTCTTTCTGCCTATGAGGGTGTTTTCAGAAGAGATTGGCATGTCAATCAGTGAACCAAATGTTGAGACTCCAGGATTTACACCAGTGACTCCCACCTCCCCACAACCCCTGCCCCCAACTTAGGTTCTCTGAGGCTTACAGACAGGGATGGGGCCACACTAGCAGCATCTCTGAGTCTCCAACTTTCAGAAGGCCTGTCATGGGACTTGTCAGCCTCCATATTCATACAATCCAAATCCTCTAATAAATACCTTATCATCTATCTATCTGAAGCTATATCCATCTATCTATCTATAGTCTATTGGTGCTGTCTCTCTGGAGAACCCTAATACACTGCCATATTTGTAAAAAGTGGATAGCCATGTTTTGCAGCAGCATTATTCATAATAGCCAAAAGGTGGAAGCAACCTGAGAGTCAACACTGGATGAATCCATACATGAAATGTGGTCTGTACACACAATGGAATACTATTCAGGCTTAAATAAGAAGGAAATTCTGACACCTGCTGCAGCATAGACGAACCTCAAGGACATTATGCTAAATAAAATAAGCCAGTCCCAACATGACAAATACTGTATGATTTCACTTATATGAATACCTAAAGTCAAAGAAAAGAGAGAAAAAGTAGAATGATGTTGCCAGTGCCTGGGGAGTGGGGGTGGTGGGAAGGGGAAGTTAGTGTTTAACAGGTACAGAGTTTCAGCAGGTAAATATGAAAAGTTCTGAAGATGGATGACGCTGATGTTTGCACAGTAAGGTACTTAATGGCAGAGAACCGTATACTTAAAAATGGTTCGTATGGTAAATGTTATGTATATTTTACCACAATTTTTTAAAAGCTCTGTTTTCATAGAACATCTTTTGTCCAAAAGTTACAGTAATAAAGTATTTTGACCCCAAAATGTGTATATACAATCATCTGGAGTTATATTGCCAGTAGCTATGACATATGAATATTTACATCTGTTCATCTGCCTGTTTCATCCAGTGAAAGCTAAAGGGTGTAAAGTGACTGTCCAGGAGAAAGGGTGACGTGTCTAGCCATAAAGAAAAAAAAGGAGTTCTTTTTTCCTGCAAACTTGAAGCTTTCTCATGCACATGAAAGCGACATCTCTGATTGTCATTTGCTTCCACCACACACTATGATTTGAGCACCATTATCATCAATCAGCATTGAGCACACACAGTGTGCAAACCACCAGGTAAGTCACAGTAGAAATGACAGAGAGATACGGGACACAGCCCCTACCCTCCAACACATAACAGAGGACTTGGCACAATCAGACACATATGCAAAGACAAATACCAATACAAGATAGTATTGAACTGGTACTGGATCCAATCAGCAACACTAACAAATAAGCAAATAAGAACTTACAGAAATACATGGTGGCTCACACCTGTAATAGCACTTTGGGAGGCTGAGACAGATGGATCACGAGGTCAGGAGTTCTAGACCAGGCTCACGAAGATGGTGAAACCCCATCTCTACCAAAAATATAAAAATTAGCCAGGTGCGGTGGCAGGTGCCTATAATCCCAGCTACTCGGGAGGCTGAGACAGGAAAATCGCTTGAACCCAGGAGGCAGAGGTTGCAGTGAGATGAGATCATGCCACTCTACTCCAGCCTGAGTGACAGCATGAGACTCCATCTCAAAAAAAAAAAAAAAAGAAAAAAGAAAAAAGAAAAGAAAAGAACTTATAGAAACAGAAAAAAGGCTAACTAACTCTCCAAGGTTATCCGGCAAAGTTGCAGACACCACATCTATTCCTGCACAAATAATATATAGTATTTACTGAGTCATTCCGTGCCAGGAACTATGCTGAACCTTTTCTATGGGTTGTCCTGTTTATTCCATGTAAGAACCTAATGAGGTCATTATCATTGTTATCTCAATACTACAGATGAGGAAACAGAGGTTTGGTGATGTTAAATGACTGTAAGGCACTCAGTCATTAAATGAGAAAGCTGAGTTCTCATTCAGGTCAGTTCAGCTCCACAGGCCGTACCCTTAACTCTCATTCTCTATTGAATGTGTAATATCAGGCTTGATATCTGATTTCCTTTTTGTGCCCTATAAGTGTGACTTTGCCTTTTGGCTTCACAATGTAAAATATTTGGCAGTGATATTTCACAACGTCAACTATGTCAAGCATGTAGAACAAACGATACTTAAATTTGGCTACTCAGAGTCACATAGGGACAAAAGACAAAAAAGAAAATCCCAGGTTGTGATTTTAAACCACAGAATGACAATTAGCATTCCAGGAATCACCCATGCACTAATTAATCACAGATGTCATTTATTGCTTTAGGACACACGGATAAGAAACTGCTTTTAATATCCAATTCCATGTAAAGGATAGTCCTTTTCACGATTCTAGGAGAAAAGATAGGTATCATAACATCTTTGTAATGACATCAGTTTATAATAGCACCCAGAGATAGCCTAAGCTGTGGAAGTCTGAATGCTAACACTAAAACGTGTCTGGAGACTGGCCTTTTGCTTTCAAAAGACCCAATCGATGTCTCTGGATTCCTACACCTCAAGCACCAACTAAAGTTAGCATTCTTCCACAGCAGTTCACTTTTAATATGATACCATCAACAATGATCACTAGAATATGTGATTTGGGCCATTTTTATAACAGCGAGCATCCACTTGTGCTGATTCATCCACAGATTTTCCAGCCAGATGCCCCATCGGCAAAGCCCTGGAGCCTTCCCTTCATTAGTTCTCCGCTCCAGCCATCCGAGGTAATTCCTTCCTTTTCTCTCTCCTGATCTGTCGGTTTGCACATAGAAGGAATAAACAAACCTTCCGGAATGGATAAGCCAGGCTGCACAGAGGGATACGCAGGACGGATCTGCAGGGCTTACAGCTTGAACCAGGGAAAGGGCTTCCCTTCTCTACCCCGATGGCCTCCTTTGAGCAAGGTTGAGGATAAGGTAGAAAAGTTAAGGCACCAGTGAAAGAAAGATAATAAAAGGAGCGTCTGCTGCTGTGAAGAAACCATCTGTATCCATGTTAAAATCTCCCATTTCTCTTCAAATGTGTTTTACTTTTCTCTGGTTAGTTTTTATGGTATCAGAACTCAGAGACAAATTTTTAAGTGAGCTAGACCTTTTGTCTCACTGCTAAGTGAGCAAGAGAGAAATAATGTCATGTCCGTGTACACGTGTGTGTGTGTGTATGTGTGTGAACACACGTGAGCGAATCAGAAATATCACATTTTAGCCCCAAAGATTTCCAAGTCAGTCAATGACTGAGGGAGAAAGTGAAGCAAGGACTGTTAAAAATAGCTACCAGGTAACTGATCGTTCTCTTGATGAGTTTGCCTTGAGGGAAGAAAGACACAAAGTGATCAGAGCCTGGAGAGAAGAAAGGAAAGTAACTTCTACTGAGTAATTATTTTGTGTACAGGTGATTCATGTAAGGTAGCGTGTTAAATCCTCCTAAACACCTTTCAAGTTAGTGGTATCTCCATTTTTGGTTGTGAAAACTGAATAACTCGAAAGGACATGTCCCACATGAAGTGAGACATGACTATGATATCCTATGACATGTAAGAACCCCAGAAGATTCAGAACCTGATGGTGGAACAAAGCTTAACTAAGGGCCTATTGACTTTATAAAGTTTTAAATACCCAGAATTCATATTTAATTTTACACAGGGATTCATAGTCTGTATCCTGCTCTTTAATTCTTATTTAATAAAGATATTTTTTAAAGAAAATATATAATCAACAGAGAAACATGATAATTTGTTAATTAACAATCTTCGTGAACCTGTCATACCTTAAACTCACAGCTAAGCCAGCATCTATGAGCCAATGTCAATAACTCATAATTGCAGGGGAAATCTGCAGACAAAAAAAAAAAAAAAAAAAAAAAAAAAGAAGAAAAAAAAAAACTAGAGCAGTAGACTTAAAGATAGAAACTTATGAAATAACGGCTTATGATAGATCAAAGATGGCCACACTTTTTGTTTTACATTCTTCTAATCAAGAGGTGGCTTATGACCACTGTTGGGCTACATGTCCTTGGATCTAGGTGAGCTCTGTGATTACTTGACCAACAGACCATGGCAAAAGTGATTCTGTCCATTTCTGGGCCTAGGACTTAAAAAGGCTGACAGTTTCTTGGAACTTAGCCACCATGCTATGAGGAAGCCCAAGCAGTCCCACAGAGAGGCTAAAGTAGAGAGGAAAGGAGGCCCCCAGCCACAACCCCAGCTGAGCTTCCAAATGACAACCAGTGCTAAATACATGAGTGAGCCACTGTGGAAGTGAACCCTTCAAGCACCTCAGCTGGTGCTGTGTGGAACAGAGATAAGCTATTCCCTCTGAGCCCTGTCCAAATGGCAGATATGTGAGCAAAATAAATGACTGTGGTTGTTTTAAGCAGCTAAATTTTGGTGGGAATTATAATGCACAATAGATAACAAAAACGCATTTCATTGCTTCCTTAGCATTTAATAAGATTTGAAATTACATAGATATGTGCTTTTATCTTGTTTGTTGTCTGTCTCTCCCCATAGAGTGTAAGCTTCATAAGGGCAAGAACCATGTCTGTTTCATTCATCTCTCTATACCTAGCACCAAGCACAGTCCTACCCAGAAGAGGTGCTCAATGAAATATGTGTTAATTTAATAAATAAATGAGAGCAGCATCATGCTTGTATATGCTGCACTCCTTCCTTCCTCCCTAATTTAAGAACCAAAACCACAAATTGGAAAGATTTTAGGCATATTTCTAATACATTGAGGCTTTCACAAAACAAAAGAACAGCAACAATTAAAAAAACAATAACTCAGCAAATATTTGACCTTAACCAGTGTGAAAAAAGGACTCACAAGGTCTCTGGTCAGCTGTTACAGGTCACTGTGCACAGCTGATCAAATACTGAAACATGGTGATGGTATTATATCTCTATGATACCATGGAGAAATATCAGAGAGATACATTACCTCAAGGATACATCTTCTCCAGGTTAAATATTCTCTGTTGCTTCTTTATTGCTCAAACAACAAATGACATCAAGAGTGAAAATACACAGGATTTGACTCTTGGACACCTTATTTCACATTTTCTGTGCTTTGCATTCAAAGTATGTAAAATCACCATGTTAAAAAGCCCTTTTAATCTGACTGATTTATATGTTTCAAATGAAATAACTGTAAAATTAAAATTAAAATTATAAGATTTTTTTAGCTATAAAATGTAATTTGGTTATCCTTTACCACCATAATTTTCATGGTGATGAATGAGTTAATATTTGTGAAGAACTTGGAACAGTGCTTGGCACACAGTAAGTGCTGTGTACCCGATTGTGTAATAAAATACAATAAATGAGATCATTTTGCACCACATCACTAGAGTCCTTGGCACTAGCAAACCCTACCTTGCATTTCTGACCTAAGCTTGCTTCCCTGCTGTCATACTGTTCACTGCTTCCAAGACACACTGGCCCCCTTTCTATTTTCTAAGCCTTTCCCTCCACAGGGCATTTGCACTGGCTGTCTCTTCTACCTGTAGAATTATTTTCCTGGGTCTTCCTATGCTTACCCCTTATTCATCAGATCTCAGCTCTTCTGGGAGGCCTTCCTTGATCACTCTTAAATAAGCACATTATTCCCATCTCCCTACCACTTTCTAGCACATCATCCTACTTTATTTTTCATAGATTTATTCCTATATATAATGATCTTATTTACTGTACAATTTTGCTACTTCTCTGTCCACTAGAACAGATGCTCGCTAGGAACAGGGACCTGTCTCTCTTGTTTGTGACTAGATCCCCAGTGTCTAGGAAAGCAGCTGACACTTAGTAGGTGTTCATCAAATATTTGGTGACTTCATGAATGAAAGAAGCCTCTCTTCTGGCTCCCTTCTGGTGTGCCAATAATCCTCATGAAATGTGGTGCCCAGTACTGAACTCAGTACACTGGGTGATATCAGACCAAGACTCATTACAAATTCTATGGACATCTATCAGTGCAGCCAAAGATCAAATGAACTATTTTGGCAAGTGCATTCTAATAGGGACTCACATCATGCTTTCAATTCAAGTCGCTGAGCCTTTTTTCTGCATGCTACTCCCAAACACCGTTTCCCCTTTCTGTATTTATGTTTCTTCACACCTGGCTGATGCCTTTAACTGTTCCCTCTCCACCCATGCCTAAGGCCATCTCAACAGATAAAAAACAGAACAGCAACCACCAGCACAGGAACTGCCCCAGGCTTTGCCTACAACCTGCCTCCCCCACCCTCTCCAAGACTTCTTTGTCAACAGATCCCTATCTGGCTGGCTTTGTAGCCAAATGCTCTCTGCCTCCCTAACCTCTTTGGATATTACTTTGCTGAATGGCCTGGCCAGCTTTCGGCATCTCCCCCAAGACAATACCATTCTGCCTTCTACACAACTGCAGTGCGTACAATCCAATCCTCCCTTATCTGAGGAACAAGAACAAATAGTACTAAGAAGTGTGTGTGTTAAATCCAAGTTTAGGACTGTAATGTAAGATTTCACCCACTGTTCTAATAGTTCTGGATTTGTATTCAGTCATTCAATAGCTTTGTGAAACTCATCCAGCTTCACAAAATCAACAAAGATGATCAGCTTGTCATGAATAATCTCATCCAAGTTACTGATAACAAACATTGAATAGTACAGATTAAATACAGACCTTATTCAAAGGTCTAGCAAGTTGACAATGATCCATTAGCAGGATTCAGGAACTAGTGGGTCCATCAGTTGACAATGCTGCCTCAAGGCAGAATCATCCAATCGACAGGTTCCCTCAGATTCATAAAAGCATTTGCTAAAACGCCTTGCTGAAATTCAGTAGTTTGTCTGCCTGTGTAGTTCTTGTGCCATGCTTACAGGCAGCACAGTTAAGAACTGGAAATACAATACTCCTGTAAGTATTAACTCTACCCTCCTCTACCCATCAGGAAAGAATGGGGCCAAGGGCCAAGGTTCAGGATGGTGTATCTCGAGCCATCTACATGAAGAGGGGTCTCTGGCTACACCTGGGGGCAATTACTGCCTGCTCAGACCTGATGGGCTCTCTCCCACCTCTCTGAGAGCTACAGAGGGTCCAGATGGATTCCCCTGCCTGCCCTGGTTGGATTTCTGGAGGAGGACAGATTGATCACATACCCATATGGCTGTAGTTCAAAGCAGTGAGTTAAGAGGCAAGGTGCCTGAGGGAGAGGATGTCTTTCTGCCAGAGTGAGAACACAAGACAGCTATAAATTCAAAGTCCAGAGTCCAGACCCAAAAATGCTACCACAATGGAATAGGAATGGGGAAGCCATTCAGGGAAGTCAGCACTATCTTTTAAGAACTTTTTGTGCTATAAAGGAAAGAAAGATAAGACAAAGATGATTTCCTCTAAAGAAGAGTGGGAAGGCTGCCTCCAATCTGACCTTCCTCTCATCTCCCACATGGTTATTATCTGTGTCTAAAAAAGATGTACTGAAAAGTGGAGGAGGTCAGAAAAAGGCAAACTGTTAATTATAATATGGCTTGTTGTTTTTGTATTTATATGGGTTCCCCCACCCCTGCCATTTGACTAGGTCTTACTAATTAGTGATTGATATATATCTTTCTTAACACAGATCTCAGCAGCCAAAAGAAAAGATTTGTCAATACTACAATGCATCATCTTTTTAGGTGAGTAGCACGAAAAATGTGGGCAAAGGCAGTCAGAAAATAATCAGGACCCAGAAGATGTAGGTCAAATATTTTTCACCCCACTTTCTAAACTATATTCAATATGGTTCTTCATTAAACCTATAAACAAGTAGAACTATTCATTCTCTAAATTCATATATATATATATATATATATATATATATATATATATATATATACACACACACACACACACACACACACACACACACATACATACATATAATGTTTTGTGGACACAGTTTTTCTTTATTGATCAAGAAAAAATAAGCATGAACCTTTTAACTATGTGAACATAGCAGAATCAGACATGCCAAATATCAGAAGGCATAAATCCAAGTCATTTTTTGAAAACATCAAGAAAAATACACCTTTACTGATTCATTCAAAAAATATTTAATGGCATTTACTATATATAAAAAAAAAAAAGCCTTAAAGCCTTTACTAAATACTTTGAGGGAGATGCCAAGGCACATAAAATACCATCTCTGGCCAGGTACGGTGGCTGACGCCTGTAATCCCAGCACTTTGGAAGGCTGGGGTGGGCAGATCATGAGGTCAGGGCATCAAGACCATCCTGGCTAACACAGTGAAACCCCATCTCTACTAAAAATACAAAAAATTAGCCGGGTATGGTGTCATGCACCTGCAGTCCCAGCTATTCAGGAGGCCAAGGCAGTAGAATCGCTTGAATCCAGGAGGCGGAGGTTGCAGTGAGCTGAGACCATGTGATTGCACTCCAGCCTCGGTGACACAGCGAGACTCTGTCTTTAAAAAAAAAAAAAGAGAGAGAGAGAGAGAGAGAGAGAGAGTCATCTCTTTCCTCTGCAGAATTTTATTACAACATTTTTATCAGTCAGGTCCAGTGGCTCATGCCTATAATGCCAGCATTTTGGGAGACCAAGACAGGAGGATTCCTTGAGGCCACAGTTGGAGACCAGCCTGAGCAAAATGGCAAAACCCCATCTCTACAAAAATTAGCGAGGCATGGTGGTGCATGCCTGTAGTTACAGATATTAGGGAGGCTGAGCTGAGAGGATGGCTTGAGCCCAGGAACTCAAGGCTGCAGTGAGCTTGCCACTATACTCTAGCCTGGGTGACAGAGTAAGACCCTGTCTCAAAATAATAATAATAATAATAATAATAATAAGACCGGGCGCAGTGGCTCAAGCCTGTAATTCCAGCACTTTGGGAGGCCGAGGCGGGTGGATCACGAGGTCAAGAGATCGAGACCATCCTGGTCAACATGGTGAAACCCCGTCCCTACTAAAAATACAGAAAACTAGCTGGGCATGGTGGCACATGCCTGTAATCCCAGCTACTCAGGAGGCTGAGGCAGGAGAATTGCCTGAACCCAGGAGGCGGAGGTTGCGGTGAGCCGAGATCGCGCCATTGCACTCCAGCCTGGGTAACAAGAGCAAAACTCCGTCTCAAAATAATAATAATAATAATAACAACAATAATCAACATTTCATAGAGGTAAGAGAAACCAAATGTTTATAACAATAAAGGAATTATATATGACAACACTGTATTATTGTGTTTGTATTAGTTATCTGCTACTGTGTAACAAATTGCCATAAACTTAGCCACTTAAAACAACACACATTTGTTATCTCAGTTTCTGTGTGTCAATAACCTTGGCACAACATAGCTAAGTTCTGTGACTCACAGTCTCTCACAGAGCTACAATCAAGGACTCAAGCAGGGCTGGGGTCTCATCTGAAAGCTTACTTGGGGAAGAATCTGTTTGTTAGCTCACATATGTGGTGTTGGCAGGATTTGATTTATTTTGGCCTATTGGATGAAGAATCTCAATTTCCAGATAGCTATGGGCTCAGGCTGCCCTCAGACCCTTGCCACATGGTCTTCCCCAACATGGCAACTTGCTTCATGAAACCATCAGGGAGATGGCTACTAGCAAGACAGAAGTCACACTCTCTTGTAGCATGTTCTCAAGACTGACATGTCCTACTCATTAAAAGCAAGTTACTTAATGGGTATAGATTACACAGGCAATGAATACCAGGAGATGGGGATTATTATAGGCCATCTTGGAAACTATGTAGTGCAACATTTAAATAAAATAGGAAACATAAGGACTAAAAGGTACCCATTCAAGTTTGCTCAACTTTTTTTTTCTTTATTACATAAGGTATTTAAAAACAGGAGAAACCGAGGAAAACCTTGGCAATCTTTACTGCTCCCTTGTATTGGGAAGCTAAGCAGAACAGGTATTCTAGAGGTACCCTCACATGGAAAAGAAAATAGAAAGGTGGGCCGGGCGTGGTGGCTCACACCTATAATCCCAGCACTTTGGGAGGCCAAGGCGGGTGAATCACGAGGTCAAGAGATCAAGACCATCCTTGTCAACAAGGTGTACCCCTGTCTCTACTAAAAATACAAAAATTAGCTGGGCATGGTGGCGCACGCCTATAGTCCCAGCTACTCAGGAGGCTGAGGCAGGAGATTGCTTGAACCCAGGAGGAGGAGGTTGTGGTGAGCCGAGATCGTGCCATTGCACTCCAGCCTGAGTAACAAGAGTGAAACTCCGTCTCAAAAAGAAAAGAAAATAGAAAGGAAAGGATGGGGGGAGGAACAGGCCTTTACTGAGTGCTGCTCTCAGGCCAGGCATTAGAGAAGCACCAGCTAGCCACAGGGCTCAAAGACAGCGCCCCCTGTGGACCTGAGTGTGAAAAGCATCAATGTGATGTAAGATAATAAAAATTCTTCATTGCATTGTTAGAAAAGTAAGCTTCTGGCTGGAAAACAAGAGTCCAAGACACCTTTCCATCATCAAGGGATAGAAACCCTGTACCTTCTTAAAGCTAGAGCAGTAAGCTACACCTAAAAAGGCATATGTCTCATGAACTTTTCATGACTGAAAATGTCGCATGTACTCACCATTCCTTTAATGCTATCTTCAACAACTGAGCCTCAAGAAAATACAAAATTCAGAGGAGTTCTTATATTTGCACTTTGTCTGGCTATGTCTCTTATTTAAATGAATAACACTCTGTCCCCATATACTACTTTTCTGAAATGCATGGTTTAAAAACTAGACTCTCCATTTCATTTGCTGCTTCCTAGTGTCCCAGTATGTTTGCAATGAATTAGGCAGGGGGTGGGGGGAATTTGAATAGACAGGACAAGCCATATCCACAGTAGCAAGTTGAAACCAGCTACACCGACTCTTGTTTTTCTAAGGGAGTGTAAAGGAAACAATTGTTTCTTCCCCTTCTCTCTGACTCCAAGGCAAGCTATTAAGAGTTCTATGGGCCGGGCGCGGTGGCTCAAGCCTGTAATCCCAGCACTTTGGGAGGCCGAGACGGGTGGATCACGAGGTCAAGAGATCGAGACCATCCTGGTCAACATGGTGAAACCCCATCTCTACTAAAAATACAAAAAATTAGCTGGGCATGGTGGCACATGCCTGTAATCCCAGCTACTCAGGAGGCTGAGGCAGGAGAATTACCTGAACCCAGGAGGCGGAGGTTGCAGTGAGCCGAGATCACGCCATTGCACTCCAGCCTGGGTAACAATAGAGAAACTCCGTCTCAAAAAAAAAAAAAAAAAAAAAAAAAAAAAAAAGAGTTCTATGGGACATACTAACAGGGAATAAAGCATTTCGGCTTTGACTTTGCCACTGAACTACTAGTGTTGGGTTGTCAGTTGACAGTTGAGCATCTTATCCAAGAGTGAGATGAGAAAGCCCTCCACTGATTCCGTTCCTCTACCAGATTCTCCAAGGATGAAAATCTTTAAACTGTGCAAAGCAAATTTGGATTTTCCTTTTCACCATAATCATTACCAAATGCAAGGATCAGTAGCTAAGAAGCATGAAGTGAAAGCAGTTTCCCACGACTTGTTTCAGTGGTACTGAATGAAACCTAAATCTGTTATTGGTAATATTCCCATTAAGTGTCTATGTATTTTTTCCTCCGTCCCCATTTCTTTTATTTCTACTCTCCCAATCTCCCTCCATCCTTCTCTCCTGACAATCTTTGAAAAGACCCCTCTCCCCAAAGAGCAATGATGGCTTGTGCAGGCCGTCCAGAGTAATGCAGGGAAGTTGATGTGCTCTTTAAGCTCTAGGGTCAAGTCCAGGCATCCATATTTTTTGTTTCTTATGTAATGATTCTACAGTGAGTTCAGAATTGAGAGCTTCTTCCATGCTTGGCTCAATTCTCTACTGTATTTGGTGCCTGTATTTGAAAAATTAAAAAGCTTTTGATTGAGAAATAGAAAGAGGAATAACTTAGAAAGCATGTCAGAAAGACATGCCAGTGTGTCTATAACACCAGATGTACCTGTTTATCCTTATTAAGGTTGGTTCTGTTAACACTGAGGATCGCAAACTTAAAGCACATTAGAATTACCTCATGAACAGTTTTAAACCCTGAGATCCTACCATACCCAACACCGTGCAGGTCAGCACCTTAGGGAGAGGGACCCAGGGTGTTTTCCCAAGAAAGCTCCCAGACAGACTCGTTCCTCGTCCACTGAATCAGTTTCCCTTCACCAGATCAGCAGATCTCCAGGCAGTTGCCAAGTGCAGCAAGGTTGAAAACTACCAAGTTAGGATCATTTCACTTTGCAATCTAGCGAAGAAAGACATTTTGAATCAAATCCTTTAATATGCAATAGACTAAGACTTAGCAGAGTACAAAGGCGGCCCTTTTAGTTCAAGGTGGTGGGTAGGAGGCAGGATAGAGAGGATGGGAGTCAATGAGCAGCTTCCTAAGGACAGTTCCTAAATGGAATGTTCAAGGGGGCCACGAGCAAAGGGTATCCCAGGTAATGGGGACAGCTTGAAAAAGGCAAGAGGTGTGAAAGTCCATGATACATAAAGCTCTGCTAGGTACTGTAAGGCTGAAAAAAACAGAAATGGGGCTGAAAATAAAGCCCCAATTAGGAAGCAGAGGCTGGATCCAAGGGTTGGGCTTTTTCTACCAGGAAGGGGCAGGCTGAACATGTGAGGTGTGCTTAGAGCAATTCTGCATTTTAAAGAGGGGACTCTGGCAACATCTTGACTGAATTTGAGGGTCATAAAGCCTAACTAAAAGGAATCCAAGAGAGAAATTACAAGGACCAAACTAAGCCCATGGCAGCAGGAAGAGAGAACAGAGGGACAATTGGCAATCTTAGGGTACAGGATTTGGTGACTGATCTAATGTGCCCTGACTTTCTGGGTTGAGCAGCCAGGCAAATGAATGGTGGTGTGTGAACTGAAGAAGGGCACATCTGAGAGCCTCTGATCTGAGGAAAAGATGAAGTCTGTCTGTGCACCTTCTTGGAAGAGTGTCCTAATGATCACAGTTATAACATGTGACTGGTTTTCACAGCCACGGTAGGGCCTGGGACTCAGCTGCTGTTGGAAGAAGTTGGCTGAGTGCCTCCTCAAGCCCACGACTCTAACACTGGACAGCCATTTTGGGTGTCCGCTGGAATTCTTGATTATATTTTAGAATGATAACTCTCATTTCATCCAGAACTCCGATGAGCCCAAGAAAAACTCATCCTTCAATGCTTGCTGGTACATGGCTTTACATCCCATTCTCAACCTCAGAGTTTCAGGACCAGGGCCCCTGCAGTTCCAGTCGAAAGAGAAGGTCTGGACTCATGATCGTGAGCCCAGGGGACAAGCAGGAGGCCTAATAGGCTCTGGGTCACAGATGGGTCCATATTAATTCTATAGCAGTACTTGTGGCTCTGACAAAGGAGAAGGAAAATGGGGAGGTTAAGGACCCTCACCTAAACCTTTAGATCATTCTCCAAAGCCTGGATATCTGGAGATGAACCTCGTTACCTGACTTGAGCTGAATCAGACTATACCAAGCCAGTTGGTAATACTACACCACCTTCAAGGCCTCACCCAACACCCTCCCCTAGGAAAACAATGAAAACGGAGATGTAAAATGCTAGAAAGTGAATTACTGCTCCCCAAATTTCCTGCTATTTTAACATTCTGTGGTCATCTCTGACAAATGCTTAAAATTGCGTCAAAACAGACAGAACTGCCATCATGCTGTGTTACACTGACATTATTCACACTTGCTAATGATTAACTCCCTTTGACACTGTAGCGTTGTACAATGCAGAGTTGAACAAACAGCTTCAGGGGGCCCAGAAATGAGTTACATGAGACTGGGCCAACTGACTTGGAAGAGCTCCAGCGCTATTTCCCTAGTTTAGACTTGTCCTAAGGGGCATTTCCATTTGGGGACCTGAAGTCCTGGAATTCCTTCCTCTTCCTGGTTCAACAAAATTCTAATTTATTGACCTGCAGGGCACAGTCTAAGACATCTGTTAAGTTTGGCATTTCCTTGACCTGTACAGAGAATTCTGTTGAGTAAAAATGGTTTGCCTTTTTCATTCCAGTTTTTGCAATGTGCATGCATCCCAACTCTGATCTAAAGGAAGTACCTTCTGATGAGCCCAAGAAACAAAAGCGTTTTGCTTTTCTTACATCAAAGCTGCTCCCTTTGGGGTAACACCTCAATGTAGTCGTCTCTTTTCAGTGTGACAAAACTTTGGATAAATATCCAAGAATCCTTCATTTACTGTACAAGGAGAAAAGAAGAAAGTGTATTGAACAGCATTTTTTTGGTGCTTTGCATGGAGAAAATCGGACCTGCAACAATGTGAGAAAATTTCTGTATACAAGACTTTTTGCTTCATGAGCACTGCCTAACAGCTCATGTTCACCTTGGATGAAAAAGGTAATGAAACATAAACAAGCTTTGGAACTAAGGAGAAGGAGCAGAAATGCTTACAAAGCTCCTACCCTGCACACACACCAGCCAGCTACTGACAGCCCAGGCAACACTTGGCAGGTGTCGGAGACAGAGGAAAGAGAGGCTAAAGGTGATTCGCTCTTAACGCCAAATGAGAGGTCCCCTGGGTAACACTTAATATTGCTTCATCTCTGATTTCCTATCAGCAGTCTTTGCCATAATGGGAGATGCCCATGGGAATTAAACTGAAAAGAGGCCTGGGGTTAAATCTCTATAGTCCTTCTGCCAGCTAAGGAGAGAGAGATGGGAAACTTATACAAGGGCTGGTGGGTTCCCTACCCCTCCTTTTTATCAGGAACAGGCTCCCCTAAGTTTAAAAAAAAAAAAAAAAAAAAAAAAAAAAAGGCTTCTATCCCAAAATCAGAGATTTCTTTTTTAGTATATCCAGATCAAAAGGGGAAACAATTCCAATTTGTTTATAGAAAATGTAGACATGCCCAGGGGTTATGATAAATTGAGATCTAGACTTCATGTGGGATTTGAGGCTGCCCAGCTTACAATAATGCTAGACTGTTTGCAGTGTCTTTAATGCAATGTCCTCAGACCTTTCAAAGCCAGTATAATTGAAAATCGTAGGCAGGGGAAGATTAAGCTGTTTGATCAAGGATAGGAAGAGATACTTTTTCACTGATGCTTAAGAGGAGCCAGGAAGTTGGGGGGGAAGGCAAAAAGTAGACTTTTGTCTACAAATAAGAATTTCAGGAGTGAACACGTAACACTGCCTATGTAAACTTAATAATCTAAAATATGAAATATACCTTAATGTTTGATGAAAAAAGGAAGCTGTTTTCTTATGTTTTCTGTACTTAAGTATTGAAAGAAAACAAAATATCTATTCTTAAAACATATGATCATTCATTTCTTGCATGTTTCTAAAGTACATGATAGAGTACATTAAGAAAGAAGAAAGAGAACCTGTTTATGGTTCACATTAAATTAACTAACAATAATTAAAAGTACTACACTTGGTAGAAGGTCAAAGATACTGCCCCAGTGAGTCATTTTCTTTCAGATTTCCAGCAGTGGCAATGAAATCACATTGACTTGCCATACTAATTTTTTCTGTAAACAGCTACAAAGACTGGGGTACAATCTACAGTTAGAGAGAACAGCTGAATGATGCTTGCCCAGTTCTGAACCATCAGACTGGTTTTTAGGGGCACCTTCAACTATACACAAGTCATCCAGCAAAACAGAGCAGGACATTCCCTTTGTCTCATGTGGTTTTGCTAATTGAATACAGACTAGTGCCGGGTCCTTCTTAAATTTATCCTAAACCCTGTAGCCATTTTCAGTGGTAAGGAAGGGTTGGAAGCTAAGATTTATTTGACTTTAAGACTTGTTTCAATTGTTTATGTTCTGATCCAAACACCAATTTTACCAGAGCATTGACAGGGAACCCAGGTGGGATCAAATTTGGCTGCAAAAGGAATGAAAACAATGAAGAATCTGATTGTAAAAGTAACAAATTTTAAAAAGTAACAAATTTATAGGAAAAATCCACACTTGTATTGGTTTGCTAGGATGACCGTAACAAAATTCCAGACTTGGTAGCTTCAATAACAGAAATGTATTTTCTGACATTTTTGGAGGATAGAAGGGTGAGATCAAGGTGGCAGCAGGGCTGGTTTCTTCTGAGGCCTCTCTCCTGGGCTTACGGACGGCGGCCTTCTCACTGTGGCCTCACGTGGCCTTTGCTCTGTGTATATCCATGTCCTAACCTCCTCCTCTTATGAGGACACCAGTCATATTGAATGAGGGCCCATCATAATGACCTCATTTTAATTTAATTACCCCTTTAAAGACTCTCCTTCCAAATACAGTCACACTCTGAGTTACTGGGGATTAGGACTTCAATACATGAACTTGAGAGGACAGAATTCAGCTCATAACAACAGTTAAACAGGCTAGTATCCCCACCAGGGACCACTGCAAAGAAGACAGGGAACTGTAGACTCAGCAACTTGAAGAACTGCATGGGGTTTATTTGGAACAATTCAATCTGCCACGCATGTAGCTAAAAGTTACCTGCACTTGAGATGAAAAAATTCAAGTCCTGCTTTCCATCCCCCACAGAAAAAAACCCTAAATTCATCCCTGAAATGTTGCTAGACGGCTTTAGAACTAAACAGGACCACAAAGAATCATGCCCGCCCTTTCTTTTCCTGTTTTTTGGGGTTTTTTTTGTTTGTTTGTTTGTTTGTTTTGGTTTCTGGTTTTTGTTTTTTTGAGGCAGAGTCTTGCTCTGTCGCCAGATGCCTGGCTGGAGTGCAGTGGCACAATCTCAGCTCACTGCAACCTCTGCCTCCTGGGTTCAAGGAATTCTCCTGCCTCAGCCTCCTGAGTAGCTGGGACTACAGGCACACGCCACCACGCCCAGCTAATTTTTGTATTTTTAGTGGAGACAGGGTTTCACCATGTTGGCCAGGATGGTCTGGATCACTTGACCTCTTGATCTGCCCCCCTCAGCCTCCCAAAGTGCTAGGATTACAGGCGCGAGCCACTGCGCCTGGCCATTCCCCATCCTTTCTACAGGAAAAGGTGGTATTTGTTGATCTGCAAAGATACCTTCTGTGGCCAATGAGAAACAAGATGGCACTTGGTATAGTACCTGGCACATGCAGCCCCCTCACTAAAGGTTCTTTGTATCAGAAGTATCTGATTTGAAACAGGTATAGGCTGCGTAATTACAAATTGCAAATAAATTTTTTTAAGAATTCAGAAAACGTATGCCTTCCCAAGGTCAGACGACAAAAAGGTATTTGCTTCCTACCCTGTTTCCCTTTTTGCTATTATCTCATCAAGTAACCATGTATCCAGCAGTGCCTAAACTCCAGGAACCATGCTAGACACTTCAGACAGTGTCCACCCTGGAGATGGTGACAGCCTAGGAAATGAGGGAGAGGTGAAAACACACCATTAACCAAGTAACAGACAAAAGCTGCAATGTCCGTGTCATGGCTACGTTTTCTTTTTGTTTTTGTTTTTTGTGTGTGTAATGGCTACTTTTATCTATAAGTTTGGCTTGGCCAGCGTGCCAAAATATTTGGTCAAGTAGAATTCTAGGTGTTTTGTGAGAAAAGGCTTTTTGGTTGAGGTTAACATGTAAACTAGTGGACTTTTGGCCAGGTGTGGTGGCTCACACCTGAAATGCCAACCCTTTGGGAGGCCGAGGCTGGTGCCAGTGGATTGCTTGGGCTCAGGAGTTCAAGACCAGCCTGACCAACATGCCAAAAACCCATCTCTACTAAAAATACGAAAATTAGCCAGGTGTGGTAGCACATGCCTGTAATCCCAGCTACTCAGGAGGCTGAGGAAGGAGAATCACTTGAACCTGGGGGGCAGAGGTTACAGTGAGCCAAGATTGCACCACTGCACTCCAGCCTGGATGACAAAACACGACTCTGTCTCAAAAAATAAATAAATAAGCTGGTGGACTTTGAGCAAAGCAGACTGTTCTCTATAACATGGGAGGGCCTCACCAGATCAGTTGAAATCCTTAATAGAACAAAGCTTGCTCTCCCCTGAGCAAGAAGAAATTCTCTCAGCAGATCGCTTTTGGACTAAAATGCAAATCCCTGAATCTCCAACTTGCCAGCCTACTCCAATTGATTTAGCAGACTTTGGACCCACCAAGCTTCCATAATTCTGTGAGCCAATTTCTTTAAAATAAATCTCTATCTCTTTATCTCTCTCTCTCTCTCTCTCTGCCTCTCTCTCTTTCTCTGTACATATATGTGTGTATATATGTACACATAGTGTATTTATATGTGTATATATGTATACATATATGTACACAAATATATACACATATGTACACATATATAAATATATGTGTATATATATGTCTATACAAATATGTCCCATTTCTCTGGAGAACACTGACAAATACCAATAAGTATAATGTTTTTAAACCTTTAAATTACAGAAGGCTTCCCACAAGACTGGTATCCATGTTGAACCTGGAGAAGAGAATATTTCCTAAAACTGCCTAGTTATAAATCCGGGGACTAAGCCAAGGGGCAGTTTTGCTGACACTAGTGTCCATCAATGAGACAAATACTCTGAAATCCAAAGATCTCTCCAAGAATTATTTTTCATTTCATGCTTCCATTCTGATACTCTTTTAAAGATTAGCATAAGCATACCTGGTATTACCTGGATAACTGCATAGTACCAGAGTACTTTCATATAACATTAATGTCTCTCATTGCATTTATGTTGATGATCAAGTTTGCAAGAAATCACATTAAAATAGGATCTAGAAATGGCATGATAAGAGAATTTTAACACCACACAGCATACCCTGTGCTGGCTTGCCCCATAGTTAAAGAAAGGAGAGGTACATGCATATAAACACACACACACAGATTCATTCACATGTGGTATTTCAATAAGCCTAGAAAAAGGTAGATTTAAGCTGAAATCCATCCGGACACAGTGGCAAGTTCCTGTGGTCCAAGATCCTCGAGAGGCAGAGAATCTCTTGAGCCTAGGCAACAAAACAAGACCCTCTCTTTAAAAAAAAAAAAAAAAAAAAAAAAAACATATACACACATCCACATACATATACAAGGGAAATCCTTCACCTGCAGATACCTAGACGTGCTGCATGAAAATGGAATAGTTGAGCTCTGAAAGAAGAAAAAGAGGGAGAGAGGCCTATTGAAACTAGAAATAAAAGTGAAACTGAATCGTGATTCTGGCAAACACTCATGCTGATGAATGAGCATGGGGTGGGATGGGGAAGGGGACTAATTGAAGGCAGTGAAGGCTAAAGGCTTAGGTATTATAATGAATAGAGAGTTACAAAATGTAGAAAGTTGAAAGTGTAACTCATACATAAAGTCACATCTTGGGCCAGGCACGGTGGCTCATGCCTGTAATCCCAGCACTTTGGGAGGTGAAGGTGGGCAGATCACTTGAGGTCAGGAGTTCAAGACCAGCCTGGCCAACACAGCAAAACCCTGTCTCTACTAAAATACAAAAATTAGCCTAGCGTGGTGGTGGGCACCTGTAATCTCAGCTACTCGGGAGGCTGAGGCAGGGAGAATTGCTTGGACCCGGGAGGCAGAGGTTGCACTGAGCCGAGATCAAGCCACTATACTCCAGCCTGAGTGACAGAATGACATTCTGCTAAAAAAAAAAAAAAAAAAAAAAAAAAAGTCATGTCTTGAAGGGCTGTTCTGGCAAAGTAAAACTAGAAAAACTCTGTGGGCTGTCTGGGACCCAACAAAGAATATCTCTGCCTTGACTCTTGTAGGGAAAAACATTTTAAGAGAAAGCAAAAGACTTGGTCTCAGCCCCTGATGAGTTTGAAGTCTGAATGCTGCTACTCACAAGGACTGGGAAATCCCAAGCCAATAAAATATCACATATTTGCTCATAACTTTGGGGCACCTTGCAGAAGACACACAAATCCCTTTTGGAAGGATGTTATTCATCTTTGTCACACAGAATTCTCACTTTAAAATGTGTAAGTCATATATAAAATGAGCCCACAATAAGAAATTACAAGAGAGTCAGCAGACACAACGGGATTGTGTGCCCTAGAGCTAGAACTAATAAAATAATAATCTCAATGCTAACATGAAAAGTATGTTTAAACTGATTAAAGACATTAAAAAGCACAAAACAAACAAAAGAATGTATATGACGAAAAATAGTTTTGAAAAATAAATAAATAGAAGTACTAAGGAAAAACATACTAAAATTAAAAACTCAATGGATGAGTTAAAAAACCAATTAGATGCAATTGAAAAGAAACATTAATGAGTGATATAAGTAAGTTAATAGATCCTAAAAATATAGATATTTTTAAATATAATTAAGAAAAATTAAGACATTTAGAAGAGAATAAAAATGTTTACCAATCTATTAGGAATTCAGAAAAAAAGAATAGAGGATCAAGGAGAGGCAATATTTAAAAGCATAAGGGCTGAGCATTTCTCAAAAGTGATTGAAGGCATGTCTTCTCAAAGGAAAAATTTTGACTCTTAAGCAGACTAAGTAAAAATGCTCTTTGATATAATATACCATTGCAAAACCAGAAAGAGGAAATCATAAACATAACTAACGTAAAAGAACAGATGAGCCTAAAAAGAAAAGCATTCAGACCGGCAATTGACTTCTTAGTAACAAAAAGTAGAGGCCAGAAGATAATGAAACAATTTCTGTAAAGTACTAAAAATATCTAGAATTCTTTATCCACCTAAACTACCATTCAGTAGTGATGGTATTGAAAAAAAAAAAAAATATATATATATATATATATATATATATATCTGTTAAATGATATTAAAAGGATTAAAAGGATTTATTCACAAACTCTCAATGAAAAAAATTCTGCTTTAAGAAGGACTCCAGGGCCGGGTGCAGTGGCTCACACCTGTAATCCCAGCACTTTGGGAGGCTGAGGCGGGTGGATCACGAGGTCAAGAGATCGAGACCATCCTGGTCAACATGGTGAAACCCCGTCTCTACCACGACTACAAAAGATTGGCTGGGCATGGTGGCACGTGCCTGTGATCCCAGCTGCTCGGAAGGCTGAGGCAGGAGAATTGCCTGAACCCAGGAGGCAGAGGTTGCAGTGAGCTGAGATCGCGCCATTGCACTCCAGCCTGGGTAACAGGAGCGAAACTCTGTCTCAAAAAAACAAAAAAAAAGAAGGACTCCAACCTCCCCAGCCCCCACATAATTAAGTTTAAAAGAAATGATGAGGCTGGGTGCAGTGGCTCAGGCCTGTAATCCCAGCACTTTGGGAAGCCAAACTGGGGGGATCACTTGAGGCCAGGAGTTTGACACCACCCTGGGCAACACAGCAAGACCCTGTCTCTACAAACAAACAAACAAACCAACCAATTAGCCAGATTGGTGGTACATTTCTGTAATCCCTGCCACTCACAAGGCTGAGACAGGAGGATTGCTTCAGCCCACAGTTCGCGGCTGCAGTGAGCTATGATCGCACCACTGCACTCCAGCCGGGGTGACAGAGCAATTTCCTGCCTCAAAAAATAGTGATAATAATAAAATTTCAAAATAAAAGAAATGATGAGCAAAGTAATTGATAAACATGTATAGAAATTTAAACAGCTCTGACTATAAACAAAATACAGGGAAACAACATAATGAGTAATTTTAAAGCATTCTAAGATCTTTGCATTTTTAAAGAAAACAATAAAGATACTGACTACTTTAGATTCTGTCTGGTCAAATGATCATTTAAAAAATTGAAGAATAGTCACTGAAAGAATAGAAATCAAGTGTTTAAAAGAAGAGAAAGAGAATAATTTTTTTTTAAAGTAGATTAGATGTTAAGAAGAACCAAAGAAAAAGCAGGCAGTTAGAAGCACACAATGAGATGGTAGAAATAAATTTTAAATACCGGTAATCTCAACCAATCTAAATGGATCAAACTCCTCAGTTAAAAAAAATTAAAAAAAAATCTCAGACTGGATTATTTCCATTTAAAGGAAATATAGTGGCTTGTAGAACAGGACACATAATGTCACAAAGGAAAACACAAACTTCAGAAGTACAAAACATGGAGCATCCTACAAGAAACTAACTTGTTTCTGAAACAAGTCAATAGCATAGAAGAAAAGAAAGAGGAACTGCTCTACATTAAAAGAGATTTAAGAAGTATAGCAAATTAAATACATTGACCTTGTTTAGCTCTTGATTTAAATTACCAAACAAAATAGGGCTGGGCACAGTGGCTCACATCTATAATCCCAGCACTTTGGGAAGGAGGCAGATGGATCACCTGAAGTCAGCAGTTCAATACCAGCCTGGCCAATATGGTAAAACACCATCTCTACTAAAAATACAAAAATTAGCCAGGTATGGTGGCACGTGCCTGTAGTCCCAGCTACTTAGGAGACTGAGGCAGGAGAATCACTTGAAACCAGGAAGCAGAGGTTGCAGTGAGCAGAGATTGCACAACTGTACTCCAGACTGGGTGACAGAGCAAGCCTCCGTCTCAAAAAAACAAAAACAAACTACCAACCATAAGAAAGCACAAGAAAATTAGAGGAATTAAGTTATATATTGGGCATTATTACATGACACCAAAAGGATCTTATTTTGCTGGATGTGATCATGGTATTTTGTTACATAAGAAAGAAAATGTATTATTTAGAGATAAGTACAAAGTGCATATGATAAAATATGTTTGGGACATGCTTTAAAATACTTCTGCAAGGAATATATATATATATATATGTATGTATGTATGTATATATCTATATTTGTGTGTGTGTGTGTGTGTGTGTATATATATATATATTTTTTTAAACATGGGGTTTCACCATGATGGCCAGGCTGGTTTTGAACTCCTGACCTCAGGTGATCCACCCACCTCGGCCTCCCAAAGTGCTAGGATTACAGGCGTGAGCCACCACGCCCGGCTTTTTTTTTTTTTTCCAGGAATATATTTAAAAAGTTAAGGGAAGTAAATATAATTAAGTTACGGTAATTGATTAATCTGGGTAATGGGCATATATGGGTTCACTGTACTGTATTCTCCACTTTTGAATATGTTTTTAAAAGATTTTAGCCCAACTACAAGCCGGTTTCAGAAAACAACTCTAATTGCTTCTCTGTTTTTTGGCTAAGATCAAGTGTAAAATACACCTCTAAAGACAGTCAATTATAAAATTTTAAAATAAAATGATAGAAAATAATGCATACAAGAGCAACCCAGAGAAAGCTGAAAAAACTATATTCATATCAGACATTATTTAACTTTTATTTTAAGTTTGGGGTACATGTGCAGGTACATTATATAGGTCAACTTATATCATGGGGGTTTGTTGTCTAGATTATTTCATCACCCAGGTATTAAGCCTAGTACCCGTTAGTTATTTTTCCTGATCCTCTCCCTCCTTGACAACTAAATTTTAAAGCAATTAAACAAACCAAAAATATCTGAGAGGAATAAAGGAGGTCATCACATAATGAGAAATTAATCAAGGAGAAAAATCCTGAACCTACACATACCTAATAACATGTCTCCCAAAATATATAAAATAAAAATTGGAAGAGGTATGAGGCATACTACCAGGCACAGCAGGAAGTTAGAATACATTGTAGTGGGTTGAACAGTTACCCTCTCCACAAAAGATATGTCTAAATCCTCTAAGTGTGTGTTTTTTTTTTTTTCTTATTTGGAAAAGGGACTTTGTATATATGATTCAATTAAGGCTCTCCAGATGGTATGATCCTAGATTGGGTGGCCCCTAAATCCAATGAGAAGTGTTCTTGTAAGAGACAAAAGACAAGACACAGGCACAGAGGAGAAGCTGTGTGAAGATGAAGGAAATGACTGGAGTTATGAGCCAAGTAATGCCTGGAGCCACCAGAAATTGGAAGAGGGAAGAAAAAAATCTTCCCTAGAGAATCTTGTTCAGAGGGAGCATAGCCCTGCGATCCCCTTGATTCCAGACTCCTGCCCTGCAGAACTGCTAGAAAATAAATTTCCATTGTTTTAAGCCACCAAATTTGTGGGACTTTGTTACAGGAGCCCCAAGAAACTAACACATATACCTCCCTGCATAATTGGTAAATCAAGCCAACAAAAAGTAATATAAACATATAAAAGATTTCAAGAGCATAGTCAGCAGTTTTTATCTAATGAGGATATATGCAATCCTGCACTCAATTATTTGTTAAAAATACCCATTATTTTTCATTGTACATGAATCGTCTATATAAATTTGAGTCATATTGTAACAAAATAATTTGTCAACATTGTAGAGCTAAAATCATTTTTATCCTCTAAAAGAGCAGGTGCATTGCCCAAGTATGAGGAAAATTGGCTTGGAACTTTCTGACCTTTTAGTATCCTAGAGACAGCTTGTCTTTTTTTCTGCTTAGGAGAGAATATAGTTCACTAATTAGCCACAAATAAACAACTACAACCAGGCTCTTAGTTTTATCTATTTTGGACGACTCTTACAGGAATTAAAATTTTCAAGGACACACAGATTCCATTGTCATTTCAAAGTAAGCACTCACGCTAGTCATTGTCATCGTTACTAGCAAGATAATTACTCTTAGAGTAACAGTCTCTGGAAGCAAGAAGGGGTTTTTTTCCCTGCCTCTGGTGTTGCTGATCAGCCCTGAGGCTTCATCAGTAAATACACACCAAGTTAACATGCTTAAATAAATGTTGCCTGAATCAGATCATGCATTTTATACGCCTCTCACAAAAAGAAGGATGTTAACAAATATAGCACAGTGAACATCCAGAGAGAAAAAAATAAAAGTAACTTTCAGAAAATAGCCCTACCTATCCTTCTTAACTAGTATATCAACAAAAACAACCATCAAAATACAGCAACGTGATGGGAAGATACTGTCAATATAAGCTGTCTTTTCCTTTCTCCTTGAATTGCATCATTTATACTGTTACCTCCTTGGGGCAAGGACTAGGTTATTATTTTTTGGCACAACTCTATTTAACCATGCAATGCGTGTGCACTTCCAGCTTGTAGAAATATTAGAAAATTTTATTAAAAGAAAAAAAAACTCCTCACACTTTTGCACCCTATTGTGTCTCCTGGTCCCCAGCAAGGAAAGAAATCTTTAGAACTGAATCCAGTTTGGAAGAAGGGATGTTTGCCTAGTGAAGCATAAAGTATGTCCTAGGATATCTGGGAGAAAGGTCACTGTACCAGGGTTTCCATTTCATCAACTGTACACTGTCACGGCATTTCCTGGAGGGATTATGTAATGTATTTGGACAAAGACCTCTCTGGTTGCCCATTCTTAGTGAAAAGTAAGCTTTGGAAAGAACAGTTAAGGCATAAAAACACAATTCCTTAGGGCAGCTTTGCAGACAGAGCCAAAACGTCTCATGACCCATAAAATACTTTAAGTTCTAACCAGCCCTACCACAGAGAGTGTCAGAATCGCATCCAACAGCATGAGCCACATCGGCCAGCAGACATCACATGATGGGTTCCAAATTTCTGTTTAATTCTCATTCTTCCTCATAATGTGGTTTCTTTCTGAACTACATTGATTTCTTTTCAATTCTGACCTAGGCAATTTGCATGGATGCCTTACATGGGTAAAATGGTACCTTCTGCAAAGCCATCTAAAATATTAGGTAACATCAAATTCCTTGTGCCAGATTTTCAGAGAAAAAAAAAAAAATGTGGTCTTCTAATTGCCCTTTCAGAAAACAATGATTTAAAATTTTCTTTTTCTTTCCGAAGGGGTCATTCCAAGCTATCTGATGATAAACTGATGCATTAATGCTATTCCTTGATTTGCAGGAGCAGAGCAGTTAGAACCAAAATCTTAGGTGAATTACAAGTAAATGTCTCATGAATATACAGAAGCACATTCCTTTTGGGAGGTAGACATCACAAGCCAGGCGATGTTAATGAGTGAAGAGAAATGCTTACAGCTTGTGTTGGGAGAGCCAAGTCCTGCAGTAAAAGGACATAGGAGCTGCGCTGTCCCTCTGATATCCCCTGGACCTGCAGCTATAGAGCATTTCCCTGGTTACCCCTGTATCTGGACGTTACAACTTTCTTCTCCAGTAGATTCTCCATATCACTGCCAAAGACTGTATTTTCCTCATTATTTTCAACTACCCACACATTTCTGGAACACTACAGCCATTTTCCATTGCCCGAGGCAGCAAGACTTAGGCTCTGAGAAATTCAGCCCTGACAGTCTCCAAAGCCTCTGCAACCAAAATCCCCTATACTTCAAAGTCTCCCAAGGGCCCTCCTAAGTGGTCTTTATTCCCTTGTTTTCTCTTTCACTTTATTTTCTGTCCCTACTCTCCCTTCCCCCATAAAAAAAAGGAGACGGGGAAGAAGATATACAGTGCTCTACCAGTTACGTTGAAGTGACACGGACCCTGCGACACCAGCTCGTAGGCTCACCCAGCCCTCTCCAAGGTAAACAGTGCCTGAGCCCTTCCTGTCCTCTTTGGCAGCTTCGTCAGCTCCCCGAGAGCTTTCACTGCCCAGCGCCTGCTTCCTTGTCCTCTGTCATATGCCGGTCTCGCCCCCACCCCACTGTGTCTCTCTAGACTTTGGCTTCTTAGGGGGTACCAACCAGAATGCCAGGTGGTGTACATAGTCATCAGATAAACATGGTTAATCTCCCAGGGGTGACCATTTTTCTCAAACTGAAGATGGGTGGAATGAGGGGAAAGGAATTAAGGAATTTATCTAAGTTACCTGAAACATAATTTCTGCATTAAAACAAACACGGATGTGTTATGGAGTAGAATGCAAAATCTACATTAATTTTTAAAATGAAAACGAGACTTCAAAGAAGTTTAGCATCTGTGGAGGGTGGCTCCTGGCGGTACCAACAGGTCTCTCCACTTGTACATTCTCACTTTCCTCAACCTGAGGGGCTGGCAGAGACACTGGAAAACACATGCCAAAATCCCAGGCTGTTCTGGACTTATTAATTTCTTCCTTCACCGACTTGAGCACCTACTATGTGCCAGGCCCTGTGAATATAAATAAGATTTAAACAAGTCCCTACCTTCAAGCAGCTCACAGTCTAGTGAGATTAATGCAAATAACCAGGTAGGACAGAATGTAATCACCTTTACAATAAAGGTATGTGCAAAATGTTATGGCATCACATGTAACATAGCAATTAACCATTTCTGACAGAATAGAGGAAGAACTCAAAGTCTGGCAATCTGGCTGTATTCCTTAAATTGTGTATGTTTTTCTACCATATCTCCTACCATCAACAAAGCCTGCCTTAGGTGTGATGTTCCTGTATCTAATTAATTTATTTTGCATAGTACCAAAGGCACATAGAACTCAATGCATTATTTTGAAGCTGGGAAATGGTCATGTTTAAACAGATTGCTGTGGTTTGAATTGCATTCCCCCAAAAAGGATCTGTTGAAGTCCTAACCCCTAGTACCTCAGAATGTGGCCTTATTGGGAAATAGCATCATTATGGAGGCAATCAAATTAAAATGAGGCCCTCAGAGTGGCCCTAGCCCAATATAACTGGTGTCCTTATAAAAAAAAAAAAAATAGGAGCATTTTGAACACATACACACAGAAGGAAGATGACAGGAAGACACACAAGAAGAGGATGGCCATGTGACCAGAGTGATCTGTCTACAAGCCAAGGAGCACCAAGGATTGCCAGAAAACACCAGAAGTTGGAAGAGGCAAGGAAGAGTTCTCCCGCAAAGCCTTCGGAGAGCACATGGCCCTGCCAGCACCTTGGCTTCCGACTTCCAGCCTCCGGAACAGGGAGACGATACATTTCTGCTGTTTTAAGCCGCCTAGATTTTGGTACCTGTTATGGAAGCCCTAATAAACTAATACACAGATGCACGTCATTTCAGTGTAAGTTTCTAATCTTTTTTGTAAAATTTAACCTCGCCTTTGTCAGTCTTGGCAATATTCTTTGCTTGAAGCTAACCTCCAGGTCATTTTCTCTACTGCAGTGGCTCTCAACGTGTCCTCACTGGGCCGGCAGCATCAGCCTCAGCAGGGAGCTTGTTACAAATGCCCTGCACTTCGGGTCCCAGCCCAAACCTTCTAAAGTCAGAAACTGTGTGAGCAGGTCCTCCAGGCTTGAGAACCACGGCTGTAATGCATGCATGGGCCAATCTCACTTTGCTTCTGAACCCTGTTCTATTCCAAGTATTAAGGATTATTAGAGATTAGTTCTCATCTTCTGAAATATCATAACAATAAAAATAAGCTATAACTTTCATATCATTGTCCCCCAGCTAAACCTCCAAAGATCCAACAGAGTTTCTTTGGAAGGGCTTTTAACTCCGTGATAGACAAAACTGGCAAGTGAATGCAATGTAGAGGTTTGGGGAATTTTCTCCCATACCTGGCACTGCCCTGATGCCTTCAAAGTGCCTCAGTGCAGATGTTCTCATGCCACAGAATACCCACCCAACTCACCCGACTGCCCCACCCAGGCATGGCCTGTCATTCCCCAGAATCCCAAATTTCCTTCTCTCTTCCTTCAATAAAATGGCCATTCACTCACAAGATTGGTCTCAACAGAGTATTTGGAGAAAATTATTAATTTATAATTAAAATATTAATTACTAATGACCTCCCTCCTCAATTGATCCAGGTTGTATAATTTTCTACTTTTTTTTTTTTTTTTTTTTTTTCCTAACCTCAAAGAAGGTTTCAAGTACTGTGTCAGAATAAAATGAAGGTATTTTGTTTGTTGCTACTTTGGAGAGTGGTCTGGAGAGCGGAGTGGCCAGTGCCCTTTAAATTACAAGATCATGGAGCAAACACTCAGCTCACATGAGGCCAGTCTGGTTTGGCAACTCCCTCCCGTTCCCGGGTCACCAGCCTGTCAGCTCGCTGGCCTTGAAGCAATGGCACCAGGCCTATCCTTGTACTTCTGCTGCATTCCATACTGGTGGAGTTTGGGTTTGGGGTTTCCTTGTGGGTGTTTGGGTTTCTTTTTTCTTTCTTTCTTTCTTTTTTTTTTAAGATATTTCAATTTCTTAACAGGAAATTTTAGTTGCCAGTTTGTATCTAATTGAAGTATTTTGTACGTACACCCTGAGACCCTCAAGCTAGGGTATATTTTTAATAAATCAAACAAATAAAGTCCAAGTTTGTACTAACTGAAATGTCCTCATGCCTTCAATGATAGCCCTCTAAATGAAAATAATAAAAAATGCAAGAATAATGCTGCCTTGATGGCAAATATATACATATATATGTGTATGTATATATACATACATGAAAAGCAGCCCAGATTTTAAAAGAGAATGAAATTCATGGCCTAAGTTTTTCTGAAACTTGGTCCCAGTTCCAACTTCCAGAGATCACTCTGAACCCAAAGCCCCAAATAGGACGAAAGGGAAATTGTTGTGTAATGAACATTGTGCCAGGTGCTTATTTCTTTATGGGACAGTTGGGTTAAGTGATTTCAACCAATCAGATACAGCCCCCTGAAGAGAAACTCCCATTCCTGGTCAAACTGTAGGACTGACTCAAGTTTGCATATAACGGATTAGCCAAGGTTAAATCATCACTAGGCTCATTCCCAAAGTAATGCCTCACCCTTGCAGCGAAGTGGAAACCAAACCAGCCACCAGAGAAACGGAAGTTAGGTCATTGCATAAGTCAGGATATTATTTTAAATAACCAGAGGCTTTGTTGTCTCTTAGAACTGGAATGTCTAGTGGGAAGATAAGTTTCAGGGGCTGTTTGATTAAGCCACCCAAAAATGTCATTAAGAAAAGATCTACCTTCTTTCCATCTCTCCACTCGGCTTTTTAAAAGGCAACCAACCAAGCTTTTTTTTTCTATGGTGACAAAATGGCAGCAGCCATTCCAGACATCACACTGACATGCCACAGCAGCTGGAAGAAAGACACAATCTTTTCCTCTGATGCCTCTCTCAGAAGACCGAGGAGATTTTCTTTTCCAGAATACCCCAACAAAACTCTCTTTTCTATTTGTTCTTTCATCTAATATTTGCTGGGACTTGCTATGTGGCAGGAACTTGGAGCTTATTAGAAAACAAAACAAGATGGCTACCTTCATGCAGCTTCATCAGGAACTTACATTTTAACGTCTTTTGAGTCTTATTTGGGCTGTCCGTTGACTTGTTAGATTCTGGTAACCTCACTTTTTCCCTTTGTCCCTGCAAACTTGGGTGTGATCGCTGTTTTTAGCTATTAGTGATCTCTGGTTACCTGAATATTCCCTTTTTCTCTCTTAACCTTTGAAAGAACAAATATGTTTCTCCTTTCTGAAAGGGATCCTGACTGACATGGGATGAAAACCTAAACAAATATCTATTTGTTATGAGAGGACGTTGGGAAGGTTAAAAGTAAAGCCTGAGGAGGAACCCGATCTATAATCACTAGATTATTTACCCCCAGCTGGGATACTGCCAAGTGAAAGGCCATGAGGCAGCTATACTAATAGCAATTGAGGACTGATGTGTGTCAAGGTGGCACATATCTAGGCATAGCTGGTAAATTTATCTCTAGGCATCTATCTGCATGAGTGGGTTTGTGTTGGACGGAAGGAAACCTTCTAGGAGAAGTTTTCTGAATGGGTACGCAGAGGCAGAGAAGGTACCAAAGGAGGAAAGGAAGAAGGAAGAAATTGTAGAAAGATACCATAGTGATGCTTCCTCTGTCCACGCACAGGGTGTAGGTCTGCAGCCCAGGGAGAGACAGGGAGCAGGCTGGCCAAAGAAGACAAGCTGCACTACTTGAAGCCCAGGTGATGGGTGGCTGGGGCATTCTCTGACTCTGAACTCTGTGGGGTCTGGCTCATTCTCTTTGGGCCCACTTTAACTGGGCTTTCATCTCATCATTCCACCAAATCTGCTCTTGTGAAGGTCGCAAACGGCCTCCGTGTTGCCAAATGCAATGTCAGTTCTCATCTTACATCAGTATCAGCATTGCAAATCTTTTGTTTTCTTCTCCAAAAGCTGGTATTTTAGAGACATTCAGCTGCTTTGAACGAGTGCCAAATAGCTAAAGGAAAACTAAACCATCATCTAATCCATTTGACTAACAAGAATGATGACAATAGTAATAGCTGACATTATTGAGCATTTACCACATGCCAGACAACCTTCTAAGCACCTTATGTGGATTATCTCATTTAATCCTCACTGCAGTCTTGTGAGATAAATGTTATTATTATCTTCATTTTATAGATGAGGTCTCTGAGGGACAGAAAGATTAAGTTACTTGCCAAAGGTCACAAAACCAGTACGTGGTAGAGCCAGGAAGTCTCCATATTTCCATTATTTGAACACAAGGAAATCGAATTCCCTATCGAATTTTCAAACTGTCATCCACATATGTTTGGTGATGTATATATCAGAAGGAGAGAGAACTGAATTTAAGGAGGTCAGCTTCTTAGAATGATCTCCAACTATTCTGCCTCCTCCACACTACTATCTTAGTTCAGGCCATGGCTGGCCATGGTGCACTGACCTGCAGCCAGAGAGGTCAGAACACCAGTCAGAGGGGCCAGGAGGGGCATGCAGTCCAGCAAGCAGAAGGTCTGTGGATGGCTAATTCCCAAAGTAATGCCTCATGAGGCCCAGGGTTCACAGAACAAGACAAAAGGAAATCTCAGGGGTAGATGATATTTTTATCAAAGGCCAATGGAGACATCCATTGGAGAGTTCCAGGGACTGAGACACCAGGTTGAGGTTCAGGAGTAGAACTTTTATCCCTGAGAAAGGAACTCGAAGAACAAAGCAAAACAGGAGCCCTAGTAGGAAAGACGTTTCAGCAGATTATAAAAATCGAGACTCAGGAGCCACATACAAAGCATAAAACTGTAGGCACCAGGAGGGCAGGGAACCTGTTTGTCCTGCCCCATCGTATTCTCCTATACAACCTGGCACACATCCCATGCTGTTCTACAAGTTCCAGGTATCCCATCTCAAACCAAAGGCCTGTCCCCAATAGTATGGTCAAGTTCATATTCAGTGGATAATTGAGCACGTACACTGCGAAAGATGCTGTGCTGGCTTTTCTTATGCTGGGTCTAGAAGCACTGGACTAGGAGTTCTTGAATGTCCCCAGCTAAGGATATACGAATACTAAAGACCAGGTTGAGGCTGAATATGTAGTCTGGAGTCTTAGGAGCCAACAGAGAAGGCATGTGAAGGATAAAAACTTCAGTACACCAAGCAATTTCCTTTTATCTTTCTTTCCAGAAGTACTCTTCATGTTTCTAAAATTTTATATAATTGTTCATTCAAGTCATACTGCTGGCAGAGGCTGAATGCATCACCAAGCGCTCTCAAAGTCTGATAAAAAGTGATCAGATAGTCTGATATTTTTTGAATAACCTTAGCAATGAAATCAATTAAGATCAGAAGCAGATTGTTTCCCCAAATTCTTTTTTTTTGTAAATATTCTTTATGTATTGATTTTGATGTGACTAAAATGCTATTATACATTTTTGACCATTGTTGAAATACTCCATAAAAATAACTAAATACTAAAACTAAGTGGCATCAGTGTTCAAAACAAAATCAACTAATCAAAAAAAGACTCATTCACATAAGTACAGGAGCACCTTTTGGTTTTATTATTGGTTAATTATTGCTTTATTATTAATATGGTTACTATATTGACTTCCCATTATTCCAAAATGTAAAATTATGCAGAACTATGAATTAGTTACAGCAAAATTTCCAGTTCTCTTAAAATATATTTTGTTTCTTTGTGACAATGGTGCACTTCCCTTTTTTGGTGGGTTTATCAACCCATGAACCATAACGTTCCTGTCTCAGTTACTGAATCTTTAACTGCATGAAGTCTCTGCATCATCAGAAAGTTCATGTCACCCAAAGGGTGGCAGGTAGAGTAGTGGTCCCCAACATTTTTGGCACCAGGGATGGGTTTCATGGAAGACAAATTTTCCATGGACAGGGTGGTGGGGATGGTTTTAGGATGAAACTGTTCCATCTCAGATCATCAGGCATTAGATTCTCATAAAGAGCACACAATCTAGATCCTTCCCATGCATAATTTCAGGCTCCGATGAGAATCTAATGCAACTGCTGATCTGACCAGAGGAGGAGTTCAGGGGGTAATGCTGCTTGCCTGCCACTCACCTCCTGCTGTGCGGCGGCTTCCTAACAGGCCCTGGACTGGTACTGGTCCATGGCCCTGGGGTTGGGGCCCCCTAATGTAGAGTCAACTGTCCTTGCTCATAGAATTCCACTTTAACCTTCTCCATTTTAATATTTCCATCTGACCAAAAATACTTCCATTATAAAGAATGACGAAACAAGAGAATTTAAAACCCTGTAGTACTAAATTTGAATTGAAAGTAGCAGCATGAATTCAGTATAAACCAAGACATTGGAAAGGAAATTTTAAGACAACTAGAAACGTGAACACTGACTGGATATTTGGTAATATTAGGAATTACTGCTAAATCTCTTGGGTATGATAATGATATAGTTATGTGTTTTGTTTGTTTGTTTGTTTGTTTGTTTGTTTGTTTTGAGACGGAGTTTTGCTCTTGTTACCCAGGCTGGAATGCAATGGCGTGATCTCGGCTCATCGCAACCTCCGCCTCCTGGGTTCAGGCAATTCTCCTGGCTTAGCCTCCTGAGTAGATGGGATTACAGGCACGCACCACCATGCCCAGCTAACTTTTTGTATTTTTAGTAGAGACGGAGTTGTGTGTGTTTTTAATAGTCTTTATCTTTCAGAAAACCATACAAACATTTTCAAATAAAATGATATGATGTCTGAGATTCTCTTAAAAATACTGTAGGAGTGGAGGAAGCAGGTGTTGAATTTGGATAATGGGTATACGGGTATTAACACTACTAACTGGTCTCTTTCTGTATATTATCTATGTCTATGCATAAGTGAATTTTATATATATATATATACACACACACACACACACACACACACACACACACACACACACATATATATATACATTCTGCAGTAGCTTGAGTATGACTGGAGAGTCATACCTAACTTGCCTAGCAGCTCAACAATGTTTTCCTCCAGAAACTCTCTTCATATGTTTTTGCAAATTAAGATATTTAATTATCTTGTTTTCAATAATCTTAATTCTCTTGCTTTCCAATATCATAGCATTTCCCTCCACAGATTCACCTCATCCTTCTTTTTCATTTATAGAAAGCAGGTTTCAGACAATATGAATAAAGAGAATCAAATCAGAGAGCAATTCAAAAGGCAGTCAATTAGACATGTCGTTTTGAGGGGTAAAGGAGTGAAATGCTAGCTTATTGTATTAGTCTATTTTCATACTACTATGAAAAAATACCCAAGGCTTGGTAATTTATAAAGAAAAAGAGGTTTAATGGGCTCACATTTCCATATGGCTGAGAAGGCCTGACAATCACGGTAGAAGGTGAAGGAGGAGAAAGGCACGTCTTACATGGCAGCAGTCAAGAGAGAATGTATGGGGAGCTGCCCTTTATAAAATCATCAGATCTGGTGAAACTTATTCACTATCATGACAACAATATAGAAAAAAAACCCACCTCCATGATTCACTTACCTCCCACCAGGTCCCTCTCATGATACATGGAGATTATGGGAGCTACAATTCAAGATGAAATTTGGGTGGGGACACACAAACCATATCATTTGTTTTTTAGTTTCTAAGGAATGTAGTGCTTATTACTAGTCTTCAGTGCTAGAGAAAAACCTTTGCCCATCATATAGCATAAGAGATTTCTAATTCTGCTGTGTATCTTGGGAATGTTACTTCTGCAATCTCTAACATGCAAAAAACTGAAGAACATTACTGTGTCTCTTGTTACACTTCCAGAATTTTCCCTCCAATCCCTTGAGTTACCAGCAGTTAGCATTCATTAAGAAGTCAAGGCCAGGCACAATGGCTCATCCCTATAATCCCAGCACTTTGGAAGGCAAAGGTAGGTATCTCACTTGAGCCCAAGAGTACAGGACCAGCATGGGCAACATGGCAAAACCCCATCTCTACAAAGGTGGAAAGATCACCTGAGCCTGGGGAGATTGAGGCTGCAGTGAACCATGATCGCGCTACAACCCTCCAATCTGGACAACAAAGTGAGACCCTGTCTTGAAAAAAAAAAAAAAGAAAGTCAATACCTGGAGCAAGTTTCTGAGGGCTAACTTCAGTCCACTGGATGTAAATGATAATAATAATAATAGAAATTATTTCCATTTTATGTATAGGAAAACTAATGTTAAGGAAAGTTAAATAATTTTTCCAAAAACCCCAATAACCAGTGAGAAACAAAGCCAGTTTTCAAACCCGATCTCACTTGATTCAATATCCATTCTCTCCACCATGCTCACAGACCTCCTTCAAACTTAGAGAAGCTACTCCAGGGAAGAGCACACCATATTCTCTCTTTAAATGCATGACCGCAGGTCTCAGTAGTTGCTCAACTCTGCTGGGAAATCCTGCTCCACTCCTCTATTTAGGTCACTTCCTGTCTACCTAAAAAGACAATTTACAACTTTTCCTTTCTGCTCAAATGTCCAGCAACCCTCCCTCATTCCCTCTCTCATAATTGACTTTGTCTCATGCTTATTGACAGAATAGAAGCCATCAGAGGAGCATTCTTTTGTCTTCCCAAAACAAATGTTTCAACCCACCTTCATCTCTGTCCATGCTCTCTGCCCTCTCTCCTGTTACTAAGGAGGACTGTACTATGCATGGTATACGTGCACACACTCCCCTTCACCGTTCGCTTTTTCTGTCCATAGTAACCACTTCTCTGCATCTCCAAGACTCTCCACAAATGTATCCCATCAGCGTATAAGCATGCTCTATTATCTATAATAAACAAAAATCACTACACTGCCCTTTACCACACGCCTCCCTCCAACTGCTGCCCCATTTCTCTGCTCTCCTTTGTAGCAAAATTTCTTGAATGAGTAGCCTCCTTTTCCTTCCTTCCTTTTCTCTGCTCCCCCATTACAATGAGGCATCCATCCCACAACAGAAATTGCTAATGTCATAGGGTCTAATCACCTCCATCTTTCCAAAATTAGTGCAAGATTTTCTCAGCCAACATCAATCACTCTCAACACTGTTGATCCTGCCCTCCTTGAAACTCTCATCTCTTAGTCTCCATGACATCAAGCCCTGCTGCACCTAGGCAGGAATGAGGGTTGGGTGAATTAAGGGCACAGAAAGAAAACCAGCATGGCTGGAGTGTACAGTGATGGGAGAGCAGGACGACATGTTTGAGATGCTAAGGAGACACAGCATCACGTGAAATCCTAAAAAGTGAAGGCAAGAGTTTGTGAGGCTTGAAGGGGCTTTTAAGCAGGTGACCAGCGTGCTCTTTAAAAGTCACTCCAGCTGTGTGGCAAGTGGACCATGCAGGCAAGAGAGTAGGAGCAGGAATGATTAGAAGGTTCATAATAAATTCTAAATAAGTGTTTGTTGGCTTGAATTAAATCAGGAAGAAGACGGAAGGCACCAGTAAGCAGAAATGTCTGAAGGACGGAAATAAAGCCAAAGACTGAAACTCCAGGCAGCAGATAAAGTGCTCTTGGAATTAGTGAGGGGACAATGTCACCCGTGGGATTCAGCCCAGTTTCCAGCAAATCCAAGAAATTGCAAAATGAGGCCCTCTGTCCAGATGTGGTCACGGAGCTCAGTTGCTCCTCTAAGTGGTGAGTAAGCGGCCCTTTTCAGCACCTGCAACTCCTATCGAGCAATGTTCAACAGCAGGGAGAATTTGACTCATTATCTTCCACTGTATCTGTCATGTCACATTACTCCTAGGGCCCTGACAGAACACTCTAGAGGCAAGATGCATTATGACTTGACACCAGTTACCCAGTGCTGTACCTCATTAGAGGGAGCAGGGAAGGCGTGAGCTAGGATAACCTGCTTTATACTATCCCGACTCTCCCCATGACTTCATTAGTCTCTTGATCTTTTTGTGGTTGTCATTAGGGGCCCAGAATTTTATGTCCTGGTCCATTTCCAAATGACAGCTTTTAGTGTCAAAGTGATCAAGGAGAGCTGCTTTCCCCTCCCCCCATGACAGTGGCAGACAATCACAGGAAATTGATCATGTTGGATAAACTCACCTGATCCTAAAAATGATATTGGCTTCGTGCTCCAGGGCAGGGCAAAAACAACTGAAAAATAATTGCTAGTACACCCCAGAGGGAGATTCTTTCCCTTCCCCAAATTTGACAATCAATCTAACCCGGTACACGTGACTAAAACTCACTGCTGTAAAGAACGTAATTCCATTTACACACCAAAGACACCATGGCAGTTTGGTTTGAATAGCGGGTCATTTTGTCTAGGCTTTTATTTTTCTTCATGAGAGACTATATTTGCAAGACTAGCAAGGACGTACATTACTAAAATAGCAATCACATCTAGGACAAAATAAGCATGTCCTAATGCATGTTCTTATCAATCCTAGTTAGATTAACTTGTCTTTAGTTGTGTTCTCATCATTCCCTCTCAATTTTTAAGACATTACAAAAACAAAAACTGTGTAGCTCACTGCAATGTTCTTTTCCACATAGTCTCAGAGTTAAATGTGCTAGCTATCTTCAGAAAACACTCAACATTTTGTGTTGCTTTAGTCTCTTACAAACGGAAAGTCTCTAGAATAGGTTTATTCATCTCTCTAGAAGTGAGGAATCCAACCTGACCAATATGATTCAGAAAGAGAGAGACTTTCTGTAACCAGGAAAAACAGTTTACATTCCTTTACATTTAGTCTCCAGATGCAACCAGGGCTTTGAATTTTTGCATCCCTTGAAGTCTTAGGGAAGTACTGGGGAAGGCACTTGGGTAAAGCTGCTCTCTAAATTAGTAAGAGAGCTTTCGTTCAGAGATTGTGGCTCTATAGTGTATGCTTCTCTCTTGAAGATATTCAACTAAATATGGAATGTCTGCTCATCACTGAAGAGTACCTGGCTGGGGCCGGGCGCGGTGGCTCACACCTGTAATCCCAGCACTTTGGGAGGCCGAGGCAGGTGGATCACGAGGTCAAGAGATGGAGACCATCCTGGTCAACATGGTGAAACCCCGTCTCTACTAAAAATACAAAAAAAATAGCTGGGCATGGTGGCACATTCCTGTAATCCCAGGTACTCGGGAGGCTGAGGCAGGAGAATTGCCTGCACCCAGGAGGCGGAGGTTGCGGTGAGCCGATATCGTGCCATTGCACTCCAGCCTGGGTAACAAGAGCGAAACTCCGTCTCAAAAAGAGTACCTGGCTGGGCACTGTGGTGCATACCTGTAACCCTGGCACTTTGGGAAGGCAAGGTGGGTGAATCACTTGAACCCAGATGTTTGAGACCAGTCTGGGCAACATGGGAAAACTCCATTTCTACAAAAAATACAAAAAAAAAAAAACAAAAACAAAAAAAACAACGAGTACCCAACTTTCAACAACAAAAATGGCCTGGGCCTCATTTGTATGTTATTTGAGTCTGTTTGATTTGCTGTTTTTCCTCTGAAATCTCTGCTTTCTCCCCAAATCCTGCAAAGGCCAGAGGTCCTCATCCACCATACGCCCCACCTCAGAGCCACCCACCATGCCAGTTTGCCACCACAGCTCCTGCCTGCTTTTTTCCTAACTAGGAAAATGGTCCTGATTAATGTATAAGAAACAAAACTATTTGGAGAAGAAAGAAAGCCAGAGTTCTAGCAAATGAACCAGGATAAAATTTCAGAACTGTGTTTCCTAGACTCTACATAACTTGGTTGGAAGGAGATTCGGTAGCCAATAAGGATACAAGAAACTCTGAAAGTGATCAGTAAGGAGGTGAGTTGATAAAGGACAAGGGAGACATCAGAAGACACATGACAAGCTTGCCCCATGTCATCCAATGACAGCATCTAACTATAAGCAGTATGTCCGTAGCATTTCCCATTCACAAAATATGGTCTGTTTTTATACCCATGTATTTATCTATTTATTTACTCACAAGAGGAATGTATTTGTTTTTCTTCACATTTTCTTAAGATATCAAAGGCCATAAAACTTAGACATAAAAACTACAAATGAAAATTATGTGGTGTGCATGGTTTCTTGACTTGTTTTAGAGGGCTTAACAGTCAAATGTTTTTGTCAAATGAAGGTTAAATTTACTTGGGTATGGGGTAATCTAAGAGCTCAGAATGAATGGAGCTATGTCACCCAGTTAGGCAGTGTAGGCTCAGGTAGGATCCTAGCTCTGGTATTGATTTCTTGTTGTAATTCTTTGGGTAAGCTTCTACTCCTTCTGCATCTCAATTTTTTTAATTTTCAATAGGGCCAATAATAACAGTCATAAGGTTACTGTGAGGATTTAGTAAAATAATATGTGTCAAGCAACAAGCATAGTTCCTAGCATACTTTAGGTAATCGATAGATAACTAGTTATTTTCCCTGTACCTCCAGTTAGATTTTAGACATATACATCAATCTAGGTTTATAACATTTTTAGAAGTCCATACTTATATCATAGTATAATCTGTAATCGACTTGAATATAACTCAAGTGTTTTTCCTTTATTCTAGATTCCAGTATGTTTTCCTCTTGCCTATTTGAAGACTAAAGTCAAAATGTCTATAGCACCTTATACAGTCATATGTGGGTCTTGAGCACTTGGAAAGTGACTGGTCCAGCCTCAAATGTGCTGTAAGTATAAAACACATGCAAGATTTCAAAGACTTAGCACCAAAAAATGAATGCAAATATCTCATCAATAAGTTCTACATCGATTGATTACTTTTATTATTATTATCATTATTTCAGAGACAGAGTCTCTCTCTGTCTCCCAGGTGGAAACGCAGTGGTATGATCATGGCTCACTACAGCCTTGAACTCTTGGGTTCAAGCAGTCCTCCCACCTCAGCCTCCTAAATAGCTAGAACTAATACCACGACACCCAGCTCATTTATTTTATTTTTAGTAGACGAGGACTCACTATGTTGCTCAGGCTGGTCTTGAACTCCTGGCCTCAAAATATCTTCCCACCTTGGCCTCCCAAAGTGCTGAGATTACAGGTGTGAGCCACATATACCTGGTACATTTTTTAACAATAATATTTTCTGTACAGTGGGTTGAATTAAATATATTATTAAAGTTACCTTCACCTATTTCTTTTTCCCTTTTTACCATGGCTACAAGAAAATTTAAAGTTACATACGTGTTTCATGTTATATTTCTATTAAACAGCATTAGTTTAGAGAGTAAAGACCCAGAGATATCCCAAAGAAATATCAAAAGGTGGGCTGGGTGTGGTGGCTCATGCCTGTAATGCCAACACTTTGGGAGGCTAAGGTGGTCAGATCACTTGAAGTCAGGAGTTTGAGACCAGCCTGGTCAACATGGTGAAACCCCACTTTTACTAAAAATACAAAAATTAGCTGGGTATGGTGGCAGGTGCCTGTAATTCTGGTCACTTGGGAAGCTGAGGCAGGAGAATCACACGAACCCTGGAGGTAGAGGTTGCAGTGAGCCAAGATTACACTACTGCACTCTAGCTTAGGCAACAGAGCAAGTCTCCATCTCAGAAAAAAAGAAAGAAAAAAAGAAATATCAAACGGTGAGCTACTGACCATGTTCACCAACAGCTCAGAGCCAAACCCAGAGTCCACAAACGTAGTGAGCTCAGTCCTCCTGTTGCTTTATGTCTGGCTTAGCTGACCACTCCCCTTCAGTTCCTGCTTTTTCTGATGATAAGTAACCCACCACTGCAGGAAAAGATCTAAACCAGGGCTATCAGTCTAAGTAGGCCACATTTCCGGTGCTCAGTAACACAGGTGATCAGTGAGGACTGTACTGGGCAGCCCAGTTCCAAAGAACAATCCTCTTGTATCTTCCTGAGTATAAGATTGTTCCCCCTGGTGATATTGGGGTAGATTTTTACAACAGAAATATTGCCTCCCCAAAAAGAACTTAGCTCAAGACATTCCCCTAATCTTAACCAAGCCCTACATTTTTATGTATTAAGATTACAATAAGGCCAGTGCAGGGGTTCACGCCTGTAATCCCAACACTTTGGGAAGCAGAGGCAGGCAGATAGCTTCATCTCAGGAGTTCAAGATCAGCCTGGGCAACATGGTGAAACCCCATGGTGAAACTCTAAAAAAACCACAAAAATTAGTTGGGCATTTTTGCACATACCAGTAGTCCCAGCTACTCGGGAGGCTGAGACAGGAAGATTACTTGAGCCCAAGAGGTCAAGGCTGCAGTAAGCCAAGATCACACCACTGCATTCCAGCTGGGGGAACACATCTAGTGAGAACCATCTAAAAATGTAGAAAGATTACAATAACAACCTTAATTCAAATACTAGCCTCTATTTAATAGTTCAGGATTGGCCTGGCAATGAGAAGTATTGGTCTTACAGTAGGCTTATAAAAGACTGACAGTCTAAGAGAAAGCAACTGAATTTCTCATTTGCTACCAGGTGCCATATGTTGAATTTTAACCCTTGAAGAATTTAGAGGCACACACCTTGACTAATTGCCCACTGGATACGGAACATAGACAAGAGTGGCCATGTAAAAGTCCGAATCAAAAGGCGTTTTTAGGGTTTAGTTGTTATTTTTGCCTTTCGCTGAATGCCAAAAAAATTTTTTTAATCATGAAACCACCATGCAGTGTGGATCTCAGGTGTCTAAGGCCACGTTAGTAGAGTAGTTGTATTATGGAATGGTGTGTAATCTACATAACCGGACTAGCTTACTTCACACCAAAGACTGTACCTATGATTTTTTAAGTGACATCTTTAAAATGCTGGGGAAATAAAGAAGAATGCTTTCTGTGTAGAATTCTGAAGACTAATTTTTTGCAAGGACACTAATTATTATTCTGAGATAAATGCAATTTGAGATTTCCTCTTGAAAGAAAGAAGGCTCAAGCGGAGCTCGTGGTCAGGGTGATTGGAGGGGCTGTCAGGAACTCATCGTTGTGTTGTGCTCAGAGCACTAACCATTTCTCCTCATTCCTTGATTTGACCAAATATTTTAAATTCATTTATCCACTTCATAAAATGCGTTCCCTTCAGAAAGGCAAATCTGCATTACTTTAAAGAGCAAATGCCACTTTGTTGAGTTGTTGGACCACACAGGAAGCACAATGGCAGGAGCAGTGGAATTAGGAAAGCTGTCTTTCTCTCAATTCTACCCAAGTAACCATGAACTAATTATTCAGCCCCTCTGAGTCTCTGTTTCCCATTAGTAAATTGAAAGCAATGACTGCAGCTCTCCTTACCACACAAAGACATGTGGATGGCTAGCAGAAATAACAGCATGACCTCTTCGTCTACCTTGGGTACACGGGGGATAAAGACTTGACAACGTACTCCATCCCCTAATCCCCCTCCTTCTCCTGCCACCCCATCCATCCAGCTAAGAGCAGAGAAGTAGAAGAGAGGTCTGTACAGCAGGACTCAAAGAAAGTAGTTAACTGAAAGCGATTAATTCTTGGTGATTTCGAGAAAACCCAGAGCTCCTAGCTAACTTGACCCAGCTTCCTAAATCACTAAAAGCCCAATGCCTTTTCTTTCTCCAGCACTGGACCAGCCTCTGGAAGAAATGCAAGAGACCTTCCAGACCTAATCACCCCGCCCTGTTTATAATCTCGCCATGGAGAAGACATCCACTCATGAAGCCAGCAGAGCACGTGTGGCCAACTTTCAAAAACTGAAGTAACAAATGATCAGCTCCTGTTCTTCTGTAGTGCTAAGGATGGAAGGAGAAAGAGTAAAACACATGCCTAACTCCACATGTGGTTGACAAAGGATAGTGGGGTTTGCCTAGGCCAGCTCTTAAAAATTCACTGTGCAGTGGCCAAGAAATGGCAGGGATTAGGGTGCACTCAGCCACTGAACATGAGGAATATACAGTTTCAAAATCTGAAACATACACAGTGAAATCCATAGATGCCTTCATGAAATTTTAGTAGAAAATATGAAATTTCAACAAAATGTGTACCAAGCTGCTTCAACTTGTCCTGCTCAGAAGGACATATTCACTTCCCTTTGCCCTTAGTGTTTCTTTGATATAAGTTTTTGAGAATTTACATCAAATTTCATGAGCTTTTTTAATACCACTAATGGTACCTGTCACTCAAGTGTTTCAGCAGACATATTCTCAGAGAGGATCCTCTGAGGCGATGGGAGTAAGTGCTAATGTTTATTCTCCTGAAAAACAAATGTAAAATGGTCAACCCAAAAAACAGGGCCACCACTTATAGGTCCTCGGAAGCGTCAGGCCATGTTGTGGGATGGTCCTAGAGGCAAACAGCACACATCCCTGAAGAACTCAGTGTGTAATAAACAGATCCAGCCTATCTTTTTTATTTTCAATTTACTTGTCAATACAGCCAAACTTAAAAAATCCTGGAGTTGTGGCAGGCAAGTGGGTTACATTGAAGGTTCTGTTTGGAGGCAGAGAGATGGAAGATAAAGGATGTGCCTTTAAATTTCCTCTGAACTTGTTACTTTCCAACTCTAAAATGCTTTTGACAAGAGAAAATAACACATAAGACAACTTCTGCTTATAGATGAAATCACAGAAACTGAATTTATCCTCCTGCCTTAAACAAGAGGAAACCAGAACAAAACCTATGACTGGTTTTCGGACATTAAGTAACTGGCAATGTGAAACTGTGTTGTCAAGAGGATAGTAACTGGTTACAATTGGTGAAAGCCATTTTCAGGCTGCAGGGCAGTGGAGGATGAATCCAAACACAGACCAGCAGTTCTACTGAGTTGCAGAGTCAGAGACCAGAGATAAGAGAAGCCAAGGCAGCTAAAACTTGAGGGATAGAGAAAGCAGGAGAGAAGGACTATATATACATAGAGAGAGAATTTCAGTATCTATAGAGGTATATCCTCAAGTATTTTGCTGAGTACTGATCTGCAATTGCAAAGACGAAGGAGGAAGAGGAGGAAGAGGAAGAGGAGAAGGAGAAGAAATTGCCAGAGGCTGAGAAAAAGAATCACCAAAAATGAGTACACAGAATAATTTCCAAAGCTTATACAGGGTTGGAAATAATCTGTACTCCACCAGACAAAGTAGTTACCTGAAATTAATTAATCCTTAATGGTTTCAAAAAACCCAGCTAACTTAATCTGGCTTCCTAAATCAGAAAGATATCATAATATGGGGCATCAGGTAGGATCCACAAAAGGGTATTGCCTTAACAATGGGATTAAATTAGACCTAGATTGAAGACTGCTGTGGAAATGCCCTAACAAAATGTAAAAGCAAATCAAAAAGAAAAGCTAATCCAAAGTCACTTAACAGTGCACCTGAACAAAATCCAACCCTATTTTTAAAAATACCACAAAATCCAGCAAGTAACCGTATAAAATTTACAATGTACAATATCTGATGTTTAAAAAATTACAAGGTATGAAAATAAGAAAAGAAACATGTTCTATAGCAATAGAAAATCAATACATGGAAACAAGCAAAGAAATCACAGAAATGGTGGGACTAACAGACAAGACTGCTAAAACCAATAAATAATAAGAATAAATGGAAATGTACAGCTAATAAGCTAAAATAAAGGTGAAATGAAACCATAAAAAAATTAATCTAGCCTGGGCATGGTGGCTCACACGTGTAATCCCAGCACTTTAGGTGACTGAGATGAGAGGATTGCTTGAAGGAGATTGAAACCAGCCTTGGCAACAAAGGGAGAGCCTGTCTCTCCAAAAAAAAAAAAAAAAAGAAAAAAAAAGAAAAAGAAAAAGAAAAAAAGAAAGAACTACAAAAAATTAGATGAGCATTGTGCCAGAAACCTGTGGTTTCAGCTCAAGAGGCTAAGGTGGGAGGATCACTTAAGCCAACAAGTGAGTTGTGATCACACCACTGCACTTCAGCCTGGGCAACAGCAAGATCCAGTCAAAAGAAAGAAAGAGAGAGAAAGGAAAGGAAGGGCAGGGCAGGGAAGGGCAAGGCAGGGTGGAGAGTAAGACATGGCTAAGTTAAAAGCAAAAGGATGGAAAATTTTATAGATAAAAACACAAATCAAAAGAAATTTGGAGTGACTATATCAGACAAGGTAGCTTTTTACAACACGGACTATTACCTGGGATAAGGATATTTTATAATAACAAAGGGATCAACCTATCAAGAGGACATAACAATTCTAAATATATGTACATAATAACAGAGTTTTTAAATATGTGAAGAAAAATTGACAACATTCAAAGGGAAAATAAACAAATTCACAGTTATGGTTGGAGAGTTTATCACTCCTCTCTCAGTAACGGATAGATCAAGTAGACAGAAAATCAGTATAGCCATGGAGGATTTGAACAGCACCGTCAATGAATTTGACTTGACATTTATAAAACACTCCAGTCAGCAATGGCAGAGGGTATATTCTTTTTTGAGTGCACCTAGAACAATCACCAAGATAGATCATACTGGGGGCCATAAAACAAGTCTGTGTTCATTTGTGTCTGTATGTACATATAGAAATTAATTTAAATGAAAACAGAAAAACAATGAAAATAAAAGTTGTTTTTTGAAAAGTTAAATTTGATAAAACTCTAGCCAAACTGATGAAAAATAAAGAAATGAAGATACATATCACCACCATCAGGACTGAAAGGCAGGCCATCACACACATTCTACAGCTATTGAAAAGATAATAAGGGAATATTATGAATTTGATTCTAATAAGCTTGATAACTTCAATGGAATGAATAAATTACTTGAGATGCAAAGCTCATTCAGGAAGAAATCAATAATCTGAATGGCCCCATTCATAATAAAGAATTAAATTATTAAGTAAATTTAATTCATAGTTTAAAACCTTTATATACAGGTGAGGGGACGGAAGGCAGCAAACCACACTGCCAAGTGTGTACCTATGCAACAATCTTGCATGTTCATCACATGTACCCCAAAACCTAAAATGCAATAAAAAAGAAAAAACAAAAAAAACCTTTATATAAAGAAAACTCCAGAAAACCTCATATGAAGAATTCACTAATTATTCCAATATCTCAGAATTAAATAATACAAATTCTATACTCAATTTTGCTAGAATAGAATGCTTCCCATTTCATTTTATGACATCAACATTACCTTAATACCAAAACCACACAACATATTATAAGAGAAAACTACAACCAATTTTCTTAATAAATGTAAACATTAAAAATTTTAATGAAGTTTGAGAAAATTAAATCCATCAATACATAAAAGGATAACGCATTATAACCAAGTGAAATTTCATCCCAGGAATGCAAAATTTAACATTCAAAACCAATTGATGTAATCATCCTGTTAATAAATGCAAAAAGATCAACCACAAGTTCATCTCAATAGATTTAGAAAGAGAGTTTGACATAAGTCAACATTCATTTATGATAAAAGCTCTCAGCAACTGCAAACTAGAAATAGAAAGAAACTTCCTCAACTGGATAAAGAGCAGCCACAAAAAGCCTACAGCAAACAATATCCTTAATGGTGAAAGACTAAGTACTTTTACCCTAATATCAGGAACAAGGCGGATTTTTTTTCTCACACCAACTGGGAGAAAATATAGATCAGATCTATATTTTGCAAACTATAGACCAGATAGAGGACTTGTATACATAAAAGTCAATAATTAAAAGACAGACCAACTTAAAAACAGGACAGAGTTGGGTTCACACCAGTACTCCCAGCACTTCAGGTGGTCAAGGCAGGAGGAGGCCAGGAGTTTGAGACCAGCCTGAGAAACAAAGTGCGACTCTTTCTCTACAAAAAAAAAGTTTTAAAAAATTGACCAGGCATGGTAACTCATGCCTGTAATCCCTGCACTTTGGGAGGCCAACGCGGGCAGATCACGAGGTCAGGAGTTTGATACCAGCCTGGCCAACAAAACCCCCTCTCTACTAAAAATACAAAAAATTAGCTGGCAATCCTAGCTACTCAGGAGGCTAAGCCTGTAATCCTAGCTACTCAGGAGGCTGAGGCAGGAGAATTGCTTGAACCTGGGAGGCGGAAGTTTCAGTGACCCAAAATCGCACCACTGCACTCCAGCCTGGAAGACAGAGGAAGCCTCCATCTCAAAAAATAAAAATAAAAAATAAATTTAAAAAATTAGTTGGGCATGGTTGTGCACACCTGCAGTCCTAGCCATTCAGGAGCCTGAGGTGGGAGGATGGCTTGAGCCCAAGAGTTCAAGGCTGCAGTGAGCTATGATCACGCCACTGCACTCCAGCCTGAGTGACAGAGTGAGACTTTGTCTCTCTTAAAAAAAAATTAACTGGGGAAAAAAAAAGGACCAAAAATTAGAATAAACACTTCCCTAAAGATATATAAATGGTAAATTAACATAGGAAAGATATTTACCATCATTAGCCTTTAAGGAACTATATATGAAAACCACGAGATACCATTTCACTCTCATATAATGGCTAAACTTTAAGAGACTGTGCTGACTAGGATGTATGCTGACAAGGATGACGACAGGAAGTGGGAGAACTAGAACCATCCATCATACACTGCTTGCAGAAATACAAAACGGTAAAGCCATACTGGACAACAGTTTAAAAAGTTTTTTTAAAGAATGCGCATACTCTGTGACTCAGCAATCCCTTTCAGGTATTTATCCAAAATAAATGAAAATAAACATTTTCACAAAGTTTGTACTTTCAAATGTTTCATTCCAGAAATGCAAGATTTCACATTCAAAACCTTCATGTGAACCAAAAACTAGACACAATCCAAATGTCCATCAACGGTTGACCGGATAAACAAATCTCAGTACGTTCATATAATGGACCACTACTCAGAAATAAAAAGGAACAGACCAATGACACACAATGAATCTAAAAAAATCTAAGCCAGACAAAAGAAACCAATTACGAAAGACCACACGCTGTGTGACTCTGTGTAAATAAAACTCCAGAAAAGACAGAACTCTGCTGACAGAAGGCAAATCCGTGATGGAGATGGGTGAGAGGTGGGAGGAGTGGAATCCCTACAAAGCAGCACAAGAGAACTTTTTGGGGGAATAAATTTTGCTGCTATAGATGTGTAGAAGTTCTTTCGTGAACATGTTTTTGAATTGGGTACACCCCCAGGGGAATGAAATTACTGGATTGCGTGATAAATTCTATGTTTAACTTTCTGAAGAATTATGTCTCTATCATGATTGCAGTGGTGGTTACACACTGTATACATTTGTCAGAAGTGTACATTTACATTACAATTAAGGGACTTATTAAATTGTCCACTTAAAATTGGTCCATTTTCTTGCATATTTCTTAAAACAAAAAATATAAAACCAAACAAAGAAAAAGAAACAATTGTAATTAATCCTGAATTACATAGTTTACTAAAGTACAATGCTCAAGTTAATAAGATGCAGCCAAATTTCTATTCACTTTGTGCCGTATAGACCCTGCTAGTCTCCTGTGCCTATTCAAGACACTGTGGTGGAAATATGGGCAGTAGAGAGAAAAGGCCTGAGTTTCCCTTCCGGAACCATCTCCTACCACCAGATGGGCATGTGGAATGTTAGCTGCCTCCAAATCTCCCCTGCCTCAAGAGTCCTTCACCTCCGCCTTTAACAAAGAGTACCTTCTGGCTGGGTGTGGTGGCTCATGCCTGTAATCCCAGAATTTTGGGAGGCCAAGGCAGGCAGATCTCGAGATCAGGAGTTCAAGACCATCCCGGCTAACACAGTGAAACCCCTTCACTACTAAAAATACAAAAAATTAGCCAGGCATGGTAGCAGGCACCTGCAATCCCAGCTACTTAGGAGGCTGAGGCAGGAGAATTGCTTGAACCCGGGAGGTGGAGGTTGCAGTAAGCCGAGATTGCACCACTGCACTCCAGCCTGGCTGACAGAGGAAGATTCTATCTCAAAAAAAAAAAAAAAAAAAAAAAAAAAAAAAAAAAAGAGTACCTTCTCTGAGCATCTCAGACTGGAGTTTTTTCTTCAGTCTGATTCTGTCTATTGCCCCTTACCAGGATTCTTCATAGTTTATGGTCCATGGGAAGATTTCTACTCTAGTCTCTGAATACATATATATGCATATGTATGTATGAACATGTGTGTGGGCACATATGTATATGTATGTATGCAAACGTATGTGTTTCTATCATTTCTAAGAACCTGGAACAAGGGAACACGGTGTGTGCTTAGTCCACCTTCTTGTACCTCTCAGAGCCTATTTCAAATAATGACATAAAGGAGTTGTGCAAAGGGAAAGCAAACAAAAGGTTTATAATTAAAGCCAGTGTGTTATTTCGACTGAGTTGGAAGGTAAACATGAAATTTCTCATTAAGAATTTAACTCTTTCACTAATAAATGTATCTAGTCTACGTATGTCCAATTTGAGATCTCTCACTCTTCCCTGAAAAGTCCTGAAGTGTATTTTCCCAGAACGACAAATTATATCAGTGCTGGATATTTAAAATGATTTATAGATGATAGAGATAGCTAGATAGCTAGATAGATAGATAGATATAGATATAAATAAAAGGTTTTATTTCTTATTTTCTGTTGTTTAAAGGAAGATTAAATATATCTACATGTGTTTTTATTTAAAAACAATGAAACTGCCATCCAGTACATCAGAAAGCCCCTCCCCTGCAGTGGCTTTTTAAAATTCTGACTTAAAACACAAATGGAAGTACATTTGACATCATCTCTCAGTCATAAAACACAAATTCAAAATCTCAAAAGATTTTCTTAGCTCCTCTCAGCAAAACCTGCTTCTAGTTGCACAAAATTCCACCACGCACGCTCACTGGATGGTGTCTGCCCAGTCAGTTGCTTTGCCAGAGGTGTCTCAGTACAGGAGAAAGTACCAAAGAATCGTCAGGGAGCCAGAGTCAGAATACCTGAGACAAGTGCGAGTTGCATGGGCAGAGCTGAGTTATACTTGCACTGTGCTGGTGTCCAGGTTCCAAAGTGACATCCACTATATTGAAAGTTAACATATAAAATTTGCCATGCACAAAGGCATGCAAGTATCAGGTCAAACTGCCAACTCTATTTTATTCACAAAGGAAAAAAACTGGACTTGGCCAATTATGAACCCCCAAAACCAATGTGCGATCATTTCACCATTCTAGCCAATGTTGGACATCACCCACAATCAGGAGACACAACCAGAGGCTGATAACACACACCACTGCTCCACTGCGGTGGCTTATCCCGTCCAGCTGAAGGAAGAGGGCAGTTGTGATCAAGGCATTTGCTCAGAGGACTTCCAATGCAATAGAGACGAATGTGAATATGGAGTAATAGAGAGTGACATTCCTTATGTTGTGTCAGTTTTGAAATCCAGATCGACGGAGATATAGATGTCAGCTCGGAGGACAGGCAGGCTTCATTGCCCATGGACATCACACTGCCAGCACCTGTCCACTCAGCAGGTTGTGTGCCTTGAAGTGGAGGAGGACACATGATCTCCTCCCCAGCCTCCCCTCCCCAGGCTGCAGCGGCCATAAAGGGGACGCCTCCTCTCAGTCTGTGTCAGCACATGGAGATCAGTCAGGGGAGACCACTTATAATTATTTGATGCAGATGGTCACTTCATTAGCATACACACCAAGCAGCCAGTTACAGGATGTTGCCCTGCCTCCCCAGCCCTCTTCCTGAGCCAGCCTTCAGGCTATCAGGCAATATATTTTAAGCAAAAAAATAGCCTGCTTGGTCGGACGCAGTGGCTCGGGCCTGTAATCCCAGCACTTTGGGAGGCCAAGGCAGGCGGATCATGAGGTCAAGAGATCGAGACCATCCTGGCCAACATGGTGAAACCCAGTCTCTACTAAAAATACAAAAATCAGCTAGGCATGGTGATGCACGCCTGTAGTCCCAGCTACTCAGGAGGCTGAGGCAGGAGAATTGCTTGAACCAGGGAGGCGGAGGTTGCAGTGAGCCAAGGTTGCGCCACTGCACTCCAGCCTGGCACCTGGCAACAGAGCAAGACTCTGTCTCAAAAAAAAAAAAAAAAAAAATAGCCTGCTCGTACCACTCTGGAGACCTCTTTTGTGAGACATTTCTTTTAGGAAATCTAAAAGAATTACAAGTTTCTGGGTTTTTGGACTTAACAGCCAGATGCAGAGACTCACCTGTTCCTCAAGGAGGTCATCAGAGTGTGTGAAACGTGTAATGAGAGCTGGTAGGCTCCTCAGCTCCCCTTCCATGGGTTGAGCCTATGTGCATTTGTAGCAGGTCCTGAATTAGAGAAATGGGCTCTCACAGTGACACTGAGCTAAGGCTCGGTAGGCCCACAGCCTCATTTTGGCAACTGACCTCCCCCAGCACAAAGAAACGAACCTGGGGAGCAGGGAACAGCCAGAGCTGTAGGGCTCCAAACTTTAAAGTGAAAAAGAAACTTAAGAGGCACACAAGTCCAGGGGGTTTCAGTATTTTTTAGTGGGATATCTCATTTTGCAAATAACACCATTGAGAGAATGCTAATGTATAGAACAGGAAAAGCAAAACTGTTGTAAAGGAGAGTTTGGGGCTTCGGAGCCCCATCCACCTGCCTCCAATTCCATCCCCAGCTGCCACAGAATTATCTGACGAAACCTAGGTCTTCTCACGGAGCAATTTGGAAAGCACTATTAGTCAGATGCTTTCACTGGGGAGAAGAAACAGAGCCCCAGAGAAATGAAGAGACTTGTCCAAGGTCAAACAATGTGAGCTCTTCAAAACAGGCAAAAAATAAAAATTAAAAAATCAAAACCCTGGTGAACCTACAATCTCATCTCCCTACTCCAATGCCAGGCAGATGTTCCATTCTGACCCACTCAATTTGAAGTGCTGTTTACAAAAGTGCAGTAACCTTCTTGGACAAAGGGCAATTTGTTTCACCTTCAGCTCCACATTTTCTCCCCATAAGAAAAGAACACCAAAGAGGGGTTACACATATAGATCATCCAACACAGCCTGCAAAGCTCCCCTAAAGGTCACCTCATTCTCACCATCAGCCCGGCATACAAGCTGCTTGTCACCAGAAGGACATGCCCAACGCATGCTATGCTATGTATTCTGTGGTGAATTGATAAGTGAGTCCCCTCTTCCCAGAGAAAATGAAACAGGGACTCAAGCATTTGAACCTGATCAATAAGGACAGACCATCTGTAAGAAACAAGGAGCCCCCCACTCCTTCTCACCCTCCCCTCAACAGGGTATTTCCGTCTGAGTTACATAAATAATTGCACTTTGCCTGACCTTCGTACACACTAGAGAAAATTATTCCTGTTCCTAAATGGAAATTTGCCCTGGCTCTTATTGATACATCCAGGTCTTTTAACAAAAACTTGTACCATTCCTAAAAGTGCCAGCTATCTGGAGAGCAGATCTTAATCTCAGAGTACAAGGTTGATTTATATTTCTGAGGAATCACAACTAAGATATGCTGTGGCCACATTGATTTAATGGTTCCTGTAAGGCTCCTTGCTCCGTGCGGTCTCCATGCATCTTTTCACTAGTCAAGTCAACATTCGTGGCTTTTTAAAAACACAGTAAATCTCTTTGATTGGGACTTGCGGCTGGAATCATTCAATTTGTGTTAAACTAAACTGTCTTATCTCCTTGTGTGCCAAGCTGTCCCTGGCATGTCCAGAATGGCATCCCAGCATGGCCCAGGATGCCAGGGCATAAAAGCAGCAAACAGGATCATTCAGACAGGTCAGACAGGCTTTCTCTGGCTCTCCCACTACTTAGCTCCCAGTGATAAGAGACAGGAAAATGTCACGTGATTATTACTCCATAAAACGAAGAAGACACTTCCTTCTCTACAGAGACAGAAACTTGAGTAAAGACCAATTAATTTCAAAGCGGAAGAGACAGCTGCACATATGTTCCCTATGAGTGATCTTAGGCAGAGTCTCCCAAACGCCAAGAAAAATATTTCTCTTTGGAGCTTCTTTTAAGAATAGCTTTTTTTTCTGCAGTTTTAATGCTCTTTTTAATGCATTCATCCCATCGCCTGACATTTATTGAACACCTACTACATGTAGACATTTTCTTGCTCATGGATGCTTTCATACATCCCCTCATCATGGATTCATCCATTGAACAACTAACTGTTGAACAAGCTCTTTAGTGTCAGGACCTTTGCCAGGTGCTGAGCACCAGAGAGCAAAGACACCATCCCTTGTCTGGAGAAGGTTAAGGAGCATAGCACTGAGTGAATTCCCACTCAGCACTGGGCCCCTGCTAAGAGCTCTATGATTGCTGTCTTGTTCACAACTCACAGCGATCCCAGGCACATTTTACAGCAGGCGTCCCCAAACTACGGCCCGTCCCGCCGGCCGCATGCGGCTCCCTGAGGCCATTTATCCGGCCCCCCGCCGCACTTCAGGAAGGGGCACCTCTTTCATTGGTGGTCAGTGAGAGGAGCACAGTATGTGGCGGCCCTCCAACAGTCTGAGGGACAGTGAACTGGCCCCCTGTGTAAAAAGTTTGGGGACACCTGTTTTACAGATAAAAAAACAAAGGACTTAGAAATTTTCAGGCACTGTTACCAGGCCTTTCCAATTTCATTGTGGAAATTCTTTCCCGCTCACTATTGACTATAACCTCAGAGAACAAGGAATGTGCTATAAGAGAGATACATAAAAAATAACATGATAGCACCATCCTTTCCAGCCAAAGATGACAGCAATTTCCATTTTTCTTTGTGCCCCTGCAGTTAAAAAGAGATGAATGATGTGAAGAAGAGTTTAGCAGTTCTTTAAAAAGTTAAAAGTTAAGCCAGGCACATGGCTCACACCTGTAATCCCAGCACTTCGGAGGCTGAGGTGGGTGAATCACCTGATGTCAGGAGTTCAAGACCAGCCTGGCCAACATAATGAAACTCCGTCTCTACTAAACATATAAAAATTAGCCAGGCATGGTAGTGTACGCCTGTGATCCCAGGTACTCAGGAGGCTGAGGCAGGAGAACTGCTTGAACCTAGAAGGCAGAGGTTGCAGTGAGCTGAGATTGTGCCATTGTACTCCAGCCTGGGCAACAGAGTGAGACTCTGTCTCAAAAAACAAAAAAGTTAAACGTAATTACCACATGGACCAGCAATCCCAATCCTAGGACTGTACCCAGAGAAATAGAAACCTTTATTGACACAAAAATGTGTACACAAATGTCCACAGCAGCATTATTCATAATAGCCCCAAAGCAGAACCAACCCAGATGTCCATGAAATGATGAATGGACAAATGAAATGTGATCTATTCATACAAAGGAATATTACTCAGCCATAAAAAGGAATAAAGTGCTGATATATCCTACAACATGGATGAACATGAGGGAAGCCAGACACAAAAGACCATAGATTGTATGATTCCATTTATATGAAAGTCCAGAATAGGCAAATCCACAGACAGAAATTAATAGTGGGTGCTGGGGCAGGAAGGAGGAATGACTACCAGTGGGCACAAGATTTCTTTTTGGGGTGATGAAAATGTTCTGGAATTAGATAGTGCTGATGATTGGAAAGTCTCATGACTGCTGGATTGTACCCTTTAATGTGGTGACTTGCACAATATGGAAATTATATCTCAATTTAAAAAGTGAGGTGAATGGGCTGTGGCGAATCAAGATGCTGGTGGGGATCCTGCATCCTGCCTCCCTGAGAGTCACAGCCCAGAAAGAGCCTCAGAATGAAATATACTCAGCCATTAAAAAAAAAAAGAAGAAGAATGTATACACATGGACATAGAGTGTGGAATAATAGATATCAGAGATGCAGAAGCGTGGGAGTGGGTTGAACTGTGAGAAATCACTTAATGAGTACAATGTACACTATTGGGGTGATGGTTAAGCTCAAAGCTCAGACTTCACCACTACCCAATATATCCATGTAACAAAACTGTACTTGTACCCTTTAATTTCTTTTATTATTTATTATTTATTTATTTATTTTATTTTGAGACAGGGTCTTGCTCTGTCACCCAGTCTGAAGTGCAGTGGTGCGATCTAGGCTCACTGCAACCTCTGCCTCCTGGGTTCAAGCAATTCTCCTGCCTCAGCCTCCTGAGTAGCTGGGACTACCGGCATGCACTACCATGCCCAACTAAGTTTTGTATTTTCAGTAGAGACTGGGTTTCACCATGTTGGCCAGACTGGTAACTCCTGGCCTCAAGTGATTCACCTGCCTCAGCCTCCCAAAGTGCTGAAATAACAGGCATGAGTCACCATGCCTGGCCGACCCTTTAAATTTATACAAACAAAATAAAAGAAGAAGAAGAAACACAATCCTTAAAAAGAAAAAGCAAAAGAATTGGATGTGGTGGCTCATACCTGTAATTCCAGTGCTTTGCAAGGCAGAGGCAGGAGGATCACATGAGGCCAGCAGTTTGAGACCAGCCCAGGCAGCATGGTGAGACCCCATCTCTGTAAAAAAAATATTTAAAAATTAGACAGGTATGATGGCACATGCCTGTAGTCCCAGATATTCAGGAGACTTAGGTAGGAGGATCACTTGAGCCCAGTACTTTGAGGCTGCAGCGAGCTAAGCTATGATCGTGCAATCTTGCTACACTATTCCAGCCTAGATGACACAGAGAGATCCTGTCCCTGTCTCAAAATTTAAAAAAAAAAAAAAAAAAAAAAAAAAAGCTTCCTCAAAGAGCATCTTTGCCAGTTCCTGTTGCTTCTGCTGCTCACTCTGGGCGTACCCAGCATTCCTAATGCTGACGTGCAGGGAGGGCAGCCCTTGGCAGAGCCCAGAAGCAGGAGGTAACAGTCTCTCCAGCTCCCAGCTATCTTTCCTTATCCTCAGCTGGCCCTGGGCAAAGTGTCAGGGGTCCTTGGCAGTAACTTGCTTTTTGACTTCAGAGAGGTCTTAGTGCTCTTTCAAATAAGCTAACCCTTCAGACTCTTTGCCTCAAATTAATGAATGAGGGAAGGGGGTTCACCCAGAGTAATTTTTTCTCCTCTCATAAAATAGCAGCTGCCTACTTAATCTTGGGCTTCAGCCCAGGAGTTAGAGGCTGCAGTGAGGTATAATTGCACCACTACACTCTAGCCTGGATAACAGAGTGAGACCCTTTCTCAAAAAATGAAAAACATAATACAAATTAAAGTAAATTAAAAATCAAGCAGTCACTAAATGCAGATGTAAAGCCCGTGACCACTCAGTCTACCCATTGTAAAGTGAGCTACTGCAAACTGAAAACCTCCTTCGAAGGGGACGTCCACAGAAGAGGCATCCCAGAAGGCTAAGAAGCCTCTCACTCCCCTGGAAGGCCCGGCTGGGTGCTTCAATTCATTAAGTCATATATCTTCTGAGCTGGAAGGATCTTCCAGATTATTTCACTCAGGCCCTTCATTTTATAAATGATAAAGCTGAGCCCTAGCCACTTAACTTCCTTATCCCCAAGTCACAAGCTAATAGAGGCACAACCCCATTCTCTCCTGCCTGCTGCCCAGGGCTCTTTTTAACCCAGCACACTGATTCTGTAGAGTCAGCTCTTATGTGTAGAAATCCTACACTCTAGACAGCCAAAATACATTTCTCCTAACACCTGCGCCAAGCCCAGTCCTCTCTGAACACACTGCAACCTAGATGTGAAGTTCACTAATTAAGGTCTTTGTTTGTAGGTTCACACAGAATGGGACCCTAGTGATATGAAAGTCAAGAAAAAGCAAGGAGTATCATTAGGGGAAAGTAAATGCTGGACTTCAAATGCTTGTCTTAGCCGTCTTATCTCATGAAGCCCTTCCTTGCCACTGTAGCATCTGTTTCATGGGTGAAGGCTATTGTTATATGTTGTGACCATCAGAACTCTTGATTGGGAGTAAGAGAAACACCAGCTCAAACTAGCTTATGAAAAAAGGGACATAATTACACACAGAAGTAGACTTTAGGAGGGATTGATCACGGCTTAAAAAAATGTCACCAAAGATTCAGTGTCCCTTTATCTCTTGTCTCTGCTCTCCTCCAGACTGGCTCCACACTCATGAGGACTCACCCCATTCTAGAACTTACTCTTACTTTTTTTTTTTTTTTTTTTTTTTGAGACGGAGTCTTGCTGTTACTCTTTTTTTTTTTTTTTTTTTTTTTTTTTTTTTGAGACGGAGTTTCGCTCGTTACCCAGGCTGGAGTGCAATGGCGCGATCTCGGCTCACCGCAACCTCCGCCTCCTGGGCTCAGGCAATTCTCCTGCCTCAGCCTCCTGAGTAGCTGGGATTACAGGCACGCGCCACCATGCCCAGCTAATTTTTTGTATTTTTAGTAGAGACGGGGTTTCACCATGTTGACCAGGATGGTCTTGATCTTTTGACCTCGTGATCCACCCGTCTCGGCCTCCCAAAGTGCTGGGATTACAGGCTTGAGCCACCGCGCCCGGCCCTACTCTTACTTTTAATTGGTGGAGAAGAGTAAGTGTTCACTTCCCTGAGATCTCCAACAGAAGAGAAGTGAGGCCAGGCGCAGTGGCTTACACCTGTAATGCCAGCACTTTGGGAGGCTGAGGCGGGTGCATCACCTGAGGTCAGGAGTTCGAGACCAGTCTGGCCAGTCTGGCTAATGGCAAAATCCTGTCTCTACTAAAAATACAAAATTTAGCCAGGTGTGGTAGTACATGCCTGTAATTCCAGCTACTCGGGAGGCTGAGGCAGAATTGCTTGAACCTAGGAGGCAAAGGTTGCAGTGAGCCAAGATCATGCCACTGCACTCCAGCCTGTATGACAGAGCAAGACTGTCAAAGAAAGAAAGAAAAGAAAGAGAAGAAAGAAAAAGAGAAGAAGGGAAGAAGGGAAGGGAAGGGGAGGAAGGGGGAGGGGAAGTGGGAGGAGGTAGGGGGAGGAGGAGGAGGAGAGCATCTCAATACCTCAGATTGTCCCAACAGAGATTTTTTTCTTCCTCCCATAGAACTATAGCCTCATTTTCATTCTCTCTGTGATACTGAAGACTAATTAATAAAGGGCCATTAAACATAGAAGAAAATTCTACAATCATTGGGTGTATACTTACTAATAAAGAGATCTCAACATCAGATTTTACTTTCTAAAGAGTGGCTTTCTCAGTCAGCCTGGACACAAAAGATCTCAGTAAAGGGGTGAGGAAAAATAAAGCTTATGAGAATACTCTACTAGGTCCATACAATATTTTCTTTAGAGTAAGAGATGATTCTCTGGAGGTTCGCATTGCTAATTATCATACACAGTTTGAGACCTTGAAATTGATCTAGTATATAAGCAGACAAAGGCTTCCTGCTATTTGGGGTGATTCATCAAAACCAGAAAGTGTGCCATGTCACCCCAACCCCCCAAAAAGGAAATTGCTGGAAAGCATGTTATCTTTATAGAGTCATTTGGCTCAGCAAATACTTCCCCATCAGTCAGCGGCAGCCACAGGCAAAAGTGTGAAATAAAACAGGTTGGATCTTCACTATGAGCAGCATTCCTCACCCAAGCTTCTTCTTGGTTGTTTTGGTTTGGGTTGGTTTGGCTTTTTGTAGAAACGGGCCTCACTGTGGCCCAGGCTGGTCTCGAATTCCCACCTCCGCCCACAAAGTGATGGGATTATAGGTGTGAACCACCGTGTCTGGCCCCCAGCCTCCTTTTGGAGCAAAATTTTTCTCATTTTCAGTGCTCTTGACCTCTCCCACACTCTCAGTGGACCCCTCATGTGCCCCCAGATGCCCAGAGTCCCCCTCTTTGGATCCCTAGTCTTCCTTCTCCTGCAAATACTTCATCATCATTATCAACACACATTGGTTCAGTGCCTATGAAGTGAGGGCATTTGTGGGGTGATTTGGACATTGCTACTTCATTGGTTCCCTGTATCCCTTTCTTTGTAAGACTGCCTCTTCCCTATTCCCTGCAGTTCTGGGAGGGCTGTCAATCAAAAGAAAACACTGTCCTCAGCAAATGGTAGGCCTGCGAGTCAGGCTGGCCTATCGGCAGAGAGGACCATGTGGCCCAAGTAAGACCAACGAGAACCCTTTCTAGGGATTGCTATGAAGATTGAGAGAGTGACAAAGAGTATTTTCCTTCCGCTATACAACCACGTGCTCTAAGAACCACTCACGGCCAGACACTGATGGTGTTTATCTTTGGGCCTGAGAATAATATCAACATAGAAGAAAGGAGAAGTGAAAATGCGAGAGATGTGGTTCTAATGGCATTTGGAGTATTGGATTAAGCTGCATCTAAAAATTTATCCCTAGGCTTTTTATTCACAAAGCCCTAAATGTTCTCTTTAGTTAAGTTACCCAAGCCATTGTCTTGCGTGCAACCAAACAATCTTAACTGATCTAACAGACTACCAAGAAGTATAAGGTATCAACACCCTACTATATAATTAGTTCAAGAGGGCCATGGCCACGTGACCCAGGGAAGAAATTTTAAAAATAATCCATCAACAACACAGGCTTCCTATCAAAGCTTATTGCAACCCAGAATTTTGCAACCAGCTGACTGATCTTCCTGTCTCCTGGTCCCCATTCTTCACTTTTTTTGTTTGTTTGTTTTGTTTTTTGATACCAAGTTTTAATACCAAGTTTTGTTCTTGTTGCCTATGCTGGAGTGCAATGGCATGATCTCGGCTTACTGCAACCTCCACCTCCTGGGTTCAAGCAATTCTCCTGCCTCATTCTCCTGAGTAGCTGGGATTACAGGCATGTGCCACTACATCTGGCTAATTTTTTTTGTATTTTTAGTAAAGACAGGTTTTCTTCATGTTGGTCAGGCTGGTCTCGAACTCCTGACCTCGGGTGATCCACCTGCCTCAGCCTCCCAAAGTGCTGTGATTACAGGCGTGAGCCAACGCATCTGGCCTACTTTTTCTTTTTTTTAACCAAGTCTTGGGTTGGTTGAGTACCTACACCTGCTAACCAGAAGTTGGATTATTTTCCAGTGATATGATTCTGTCACAGCATTGATCTGCAAGCCTGATACCTGATACCTAGTGTCCTGCTAGAACCAGAATATCCCTTTTTATGCCCAAGGAGCCAGAGGTATAGTGATTTCCAGAATGGTACTGGTACCTGCATCCATTCATTGCACAGACCTGCCTACCAGAACAGAGGAACAGTCACCCTCCTAGCAAAATGGCTCTGCAGTGATTCAGGGCTTGATGAATAACAATGTGTGTAGCCTATGGGTCAAGGGGTTAAGGACTACCTGAACATTAAAACTAAAACCAAAGTCAGGAAGCCACTAATCCAAAGGGAAGAGGCAAAGGGAAGAATACAGGTAAAAGCATCGTGACAGAACCCAGAATGCTTCAGGAACAGGCAGCAGTCGCTGCTCTCCACTCTTACCCAAGTTAGCCTCTCCTCTCACATCACTAACTTGGTTCCTGAGCACTCTAGGAGCTGACTATAAAGTTGGTAAATAAGATACATACAAATGATCGAATATCTACAACAAAGACAATGGTTTTTTTCTTCTCTCTTCTCTTTTTTGGCTTTTTAATTTTTTTAAAAAGAGGGCCAGGGATCTCACTGTGTTGCCCTCGCTGGTCCCAAACTCCTGGGCTCAAGTGCTCCTCCAGTATCAGCCTCCCACACTGGGATTACAGGCATGAGCCACTACACCTGGCTTTTTTTTTTTTTTTTTTTGGAGACAGGGTCTCGCTCTGTCAACCAGGCTGGAGTGCAGTGGCACAATCAGCTCACTGCAACCTCAAACTCTTGTCTTCAAGAGATCCTCCCAGCTCTGCTTTCCAAAGTGTTGGGATTACAGGCGTGAGCCATCATACCAGCCCAAAGACAAGATTTGATTAATGAATGATACAGGTAATGAACATGAGGAATTCAGATGGAGGAGAGCTTACTTCTTCCTAGGTAGCTCAGAAAATACTACAGAGAAAAGATAAGAACTGAAGTAGAAAGTTGAGGCAGCAAGGGTGTATTTAAAACAATAGACGATAAATTCACAAAGGCCCATAGTCAAGACAGCAAAGGGCCTGCTGAAAATACCTTACCCAGTCCCTTTTCCAATCAGACTAGGCTTTCTATCTCCTATTCCTTGGGGTCTTGTTTTCTTTCCTCTGATCTGATAAACTAATCCTTCCTGCAGTGCAAATGGATTGATGAGTAGCCCTTTCAGAGTAACATATCTGCATTTTAATAGGGACCTTCTGGACAGAGACCCTTAAACCAAAGTAATGGCCAAGAACACTGGTCATTTCTGCTACTATGATAAATTGGTAGGGGAGAAATTTAGGACAGGAAAGTTTTCCCTCAAATAACTCTTTTTTCACATGTAGAGCTGGTACTCATCTCAGAGATCAGAGTATAATAAAACTCAATTTGCCTAGTAAGCCATATTTCACATGCCAGCCATCCAAATCATAGCTACCTAAGAAGAGCTTACTTACCAATCATTGGTATGTTTCTAAATGTTCTGTAGGTCAAGTGATAACTTCAAATGGACCAAAGCTGTCTCATAAGTGCCCTGGACCTGTCATGCCTGCTAAACTGGATGGGAAAAATCCTTTAAATACAATAAATATTACATGTTACTTTGGGTTTCCTGATTCTAATGCTCTCAAGTTTGGGAAATCTTGTGAAGAAATGATTAAGTAATAAAGATAAATTACAAAGGAAATTGTCTCATTTTTTTATAGTAGCAACAAGTCTTTTTTTTTACTTCAAGGTTGTTTTAATTTTATGAGTATTAGCAGTAGCATTGCTCTGGAAAGAATGCTCTATTCAGAAACATAAAATGGGAAGTAACTGTGGATTTACAACTTTCTTACTCTAGCTTATATTTGTTTCTTTTAAACACAAGTACTTGTTCATCAAATGAAAAAAATATTGTGATGTCACAGATGCTGAACTAAATACATTAAGATCCACAAAATAAATACACAGGTACCATCAGAGTCAAGACAGAAAAAAAAACTCATTAGTTAATCTTTGAGAAGAGAGGAAAAGGTTGGTTGGAACCCTACTTCAGCTTCTTTCATGACATGAATGCGTTCATTAATCTTTCTAGACTTTAATATTCCTATTAGCAAAATGTAGGCCTTGCCAACCCCAAAGTATCATCATAGCTTGTCGAATAGTTTCTTTTGAAGACTCAACTAAATGCACAGTTTAAAGTATTAATATTTTGTATTATTTCACTCATTACAATTCAGCTTTAAAACATAAAGGAATACATTACACAAGGTTATTTTGGAAGTAATTCTATAAAAACTTCAAAACCAAAGGGTATAATTAAGTATATAATTAACTTCTACCATATCCATATGATAGAAAAATTGTCCTTCTCCCGTGGCCTTTACTGGAACAATGATTAAAGTCAAGGCCAAATTGGCTGTTTTGGGCCACAATGGAGTACCTGATATTATATCAAATACCCCTGGTTCTCACTACAGTCATCAAAGCATTTTTTTTTTTAAATTCCCAGAAGAACCACGGTAGGAGCCGTCTTACTTTCTCCAGAGTTTAACATATGTACCATTTCAGACCAAACACATTTATTTTAAAAGCCCACATATCAAAATTGTGCACCGCATCTTAATGCTGTCTGTGTCCCAGTGTGTAATTTGTTTGGGGTTTTTCTGTTGCTTTTTTTGTTGTTGTTGCCTTACTTTGAATAAGTAAATTAACCAATGAATGCCTGAGGACACGCAGCACATGTTCAGGGCTTGTGACACAGGAGGGCATAAAAGCAAGGATGGTAATATCTGCTAATAGAACTTCCCATCCCAGGAGGGGGGTTTCATTTCTTTTGTTTGCACAATTTAAATAGGCAAAGCTACCCCTTTAAATGACACGAACCTTTTGTCCCTATGAGATTTTGGTTATCAGGCCACAGTCTGTCAGTTTGAAACCATTTCCTTCCCAATTAGCTTGCAGTTGGGTGGTGTGTCGTGCTGTTTTGCGGTTTCTCCACCTTCATTTGACCTTCAGCGTCATCTGCAATGGTCTCTCTTTAACACCAAAAATCGCAATCAATGCAGAGAGGCACCTGGTGTGTTTGCTCAAGAATTTTGTGCTTGAAACCTTAGAGCTTGGGAGGATCTGGGCACTGTGGTTTGTCTGTAGTTGAAGGTTTCCTCTGTGACCGGGATAGTTTCTTTTCCTGAGACTGCAGGGAATAACCCCAGAAAATCTCCCATACGTTTAATGCTCCTGTGCATTAGCAGCAGTGCAAGAGAACACAGCTTTATCAGTAGATTCTATCTCTTCAACCCTTATCTTGTTTAAACTGAGATTTGGGCCATTTCCCCTTAAGCCAATCCTCTCTAGCTATTCCCATCCCCCTTCCTTCCTGCTTCAAAATGCCTACAGACGGAGTACTGCAACTCACCTAAACGTCGTTTCTCACACTCTTCTTTTTCTTTACTGCCACCACCCAATTATAAAATACAACTGAATAGCAAAGAATGACAAAGTGGGGGGGAATCAACGAGTCCAGTACAAACAACCAGTCTGTCTGAAGGAATCCCAGAGCTACTGTAAAATAAATACCAGCTTACCTCTGCAGTGTGACGCTGAATCCTGCCATAGTTAAACTGCAACATCTGAAAACAGTCAGTGGCATAATTAACGAAACCCTTAAATCAAAATAGAAGACTCCTGTTTCCGTGAATATATCAGGTTATTATTAAGCCATTGGAGAAAGTGTAGGAAATATTAAAGAATCACATAATTTTTAAAGCAATAACTTCATGTTCAAGCTTGAAGAAATTTCTTAGCTTCTAACAAAATAGAAAGTTATTTTTGAAATTTCAGAAAGACAAAAAGCCCTAAATTTCATTTGTTCCAGCCTCCCTGTTCTACAAGTGAGGAAGCAGGCCCCAGAAATTCAAGACACTCAATCAACACGAATGGAGAGACCCAGAGGCGTAGCTGCTCACGTAAGAGCAGAGGCCAGACCTTCCATCCCCTACCTCATTTTTTCCATCCCATCCTCTGGGAATCAGAAGAGGCTTGAGAAGTAACAATGGCAGAAAAGAAAGGTTTAAGTCCTCAGAACTGCTTGTTCAGCATTTTATTTGGAGTCTGCCTCTTTTGACATTTAAATCATCAACCTTTTGCCGGGTGAAAACTCTGAAAAAGAAGAGAAATTGCAATCTGGCCTAAGAAGTTTGTCTGACAAAGAAGTAAAGCGGAAAAATGTCAAAGGGTTAAATCTAAGCATCCAGACTCACAAAGAAGCCCTAAGTGAGCTGATTGTAGTAGGAGCAATCAGCTGAAAATCAGTACTGCCCGGGAGCACTTCCATCTGTCAATCAGAAAACATTAGAGCGGGTACTTAGAGAGCTGAGAGCAGACCCAACAGTCAAAATGATGAGCCTCCAAGTAAAAGCTAAGTAATATTGACTATAATTTGCTATGGAGACGTATCTGTCACTTGATCATAACTATTGTCATTGTCATCAACTTCCATTTTCTACCTAGACGCCCACCAGAATGGCTAAATTTGAAAGGACAGACAGCTCTAAACAGACAGGGACATGGAACAACACCATGCATTGTTAGTGGGACTGGAAGGGCAGAACCACTTTAACAAGTTCTGACTGTTACTTATACAACTAAACATACATCTACCCTTTGTCCCAGCAATTTTATTGATTGGCACTTACCCAAGAACAACAAAAACATATCTTTACAAAAAGATTTATGCAACAATATTCAGAACAGCTTTCTCCATGAAATCCAGAAACTAGAAAAAGCCCATCAACAAAAAATGAATAAACAAACTATAGAATATTCATACAATGAAATATCAATCAGCAAGCAAAAGGAACAAACAACATTACCCACAGCAATATGGATAAATGTCAAAACGTTATGCTAAGTGGAAGAAGCCTCACATGAAAAGAGTCATTGGTGGAAAAGTCAGAAGAGCGGTTGTCTCTGGAGGGGTGGGGCTGGGGAGAGGCAGAAATTGACTGAGAAAGGGTGTGAGGGAAACTTCTGGGGTGATAATTGTATTTTATATTTCTTGAGAGAAATTTGGGTTACACAGTATTTATCAAAACTCTGTAAATATAAACTCAAGACCTGTGCATTTCATTGCATGTACATCTTACATCAAAAGAAAAACAACTGTAAATGTATACTGAACTTTAGTTATATTTGTGCGTTATGAAGTATTTAAGGTTAAGTGTATTGATGTCTGCAATTTACTTTGAAATGCATCAGAAATGCAGACTCATAGATGGATAGAGAGATGAATAAATAGATAGATGACAGATAAATGATTGCTAGAGAAAAATAGCTATAATACATTAATAGCAGAAGCTCCATTGTATATAAGTGTTCACTACATAATTCATTGGGCTTTGTTGTTTGTATGACAAATTTTATAATACAATATGGAGGGCCAGGTGAGATGGCTCATGCCTGCAATCCTAACTTCAGGAGGCTAAGGCAAGAGAATTGCTTGAGCCCAGGAGTTTAAGACCAGCCTAGGCAACGTGGCAAAACCCTGTCTCTACAATTAAAAAAAAAAATTAGGTAGGCTTAATGGAGCCCACCTGTAGTCCCAGCTACTAAGAAGGATCACCTGAGCCTGGGGAGATCAAGGTTGCAATGAGCCATGATCACACCACTTCATTCCAGCCTGGCGACAGAGTTAGACCCTGCCTCAAAAATAAAAAATGTGGAGAATAAATCTATTAAGATTTATGACTGTGTTTAATCTGTATTAGCAAATCTCTGTCTCTCTCTCGCTCTCGCTCTCTCTCTCTCTCTCTCTCTCTCTCACACACACACACACACACACACACACACACACACTACCATATTCTCTAGGAATTTCCAATCCCAGGTGTAAAGTTCATCAATTTGAATGTGAACATATCTGTGGGAACTTCATCTAGGGGTCCCTTCAGCATGCATAGGAAAAAACATGGTAGTCCCATGACAAGTTTTTGCTGCCTGACCAGCTTGAACTTAGATCCTGGATCTACTACTTTTGGAAAATCGATCTATTCTCTCTGAGTCTCACTCTCCCTATCTGTAAAGTAGCTCACCATCATCCACCTCTGTGAGTTGGTATAAGTTGGTGTGATCCATTTAACCACCAGCCAATCCCTAACCCCTACCGAGTGATCAATACACGGACCCTAATCGGATGGGCACTCAATGAACAATGATCAATTGGGTTTGCTAACAGGTTAGCTTCAATGCACTACATACTTCATTTAGGGAAAATTGTGCTTGAGAAATGTCCTATTTGGAAACACAATGTTTTAACATCCTAACTTCCTTCAAAGTTTTTCAAATAAAACCGTCTCAGATGAGACAGGGAATGTTCGTGTCTTTTGTACATAGGGCAGCATGATGTGAACCGAGGCAGGCAAACAATACCATGAACTGGAAACGGTTAGGGCATGAGTGCTCCCTGTTCATTGCTATAATTTTTCTAATTTTAAACACACAGGCATGCACACGCACACACACACACCATTGCCTTTACATTATTGGAAGGCTGTCTCGAAGGGCAGGCTAAACAAACACTGTTACCCATTTGCTCTCTTCTTGTCTCATGAGGACCTCCCATCCCTCACCCCTCCACAGAGCCTAAGTACTTCATCAGCATTTCCTTGACCGGCACAGAGCCCTGACATGCTGAACAATAAGCGCTCTGTTTCTCACAGACGTGCTCATGCCAAAAAAAAAAAAAAAAAAAAAAAAAGCCTTTGTACCTCGCCAAGATGAAAACCTTCCCCTTGTTTTATTCAAACAACTATGTTTCAACATCACGCATTCTTAGAGGAAACTGTATTATGGTAGTCAGAACTGCACATTGCCATCCTATACATCATAATTCTTAAGGAAGTAAATTGAAAAAACATCCCTGGAGATTCTGCTCCCATCTTCTTTCTGCAAAGTCCCTAAAGCAAGATGTCTGGTGTATCCCCAAACAAGACGGGGGTAATAGCATGGGGTTGCCAGGAGGCAGTCACAAATGAAGCCACCAGTATGCTCTGATTAACCTTCTTTGCCTATTGAGAACATTCCCTTGGTAGTTTCATAAATCGTGCACATTGCTTTGGGAGCACTGCCTCTGATTGAAAGATTTTAATTATGGGTTCAAAGGACACCCCATAACGTGGAAGACTAAGGACTGAGAACTAAGGTAATTCTGCCATGGCCATCCAAATAAGATAACTCGCGAGCTGAATATAAATCTTCATGTTGTGTGATGGTATAGCTGGCCCTTCCCACAGGACACCCTATAGATTATTTCTCCACTACAAGGGCAGGCCTCATCCATCTTCCCTGATGGGGAACTGAGCCACGGCAGGCCTCATGTCCATTAGACTTGGCACCACGAGTACCCAGCACACATCCAGGCATGTAGTAGGTCCTCAATAAATGTTGGTTGAAACTAAATTATAAGGCTGCAGGGCAGAGGTAGCATGGTACAGTGTTCACAAGCACAGGTTCTGGAGCCTCATGGGTTCAAATCCTGGCTCTGCTGCTTAGACAAGCTATTTAACCTCTGTGTTCCTATGTTTCCATCTGTAAAAGGGAAATAAAAATAGAATACCAATCTCATGAGACTGGGAAGATTGAATAAGTTAACAAATGCAAAAGACGTAGAACAGTGTTTAACATATGGTAAGTGCTATATAAATGTTAGCTACTATTTTTATTTTATCAGAACAGTTTAGCAGAAGTGGGATTCATAGGATACCTTCCTAGGTTTTCCTAGGTGAAAATAAGAAAACTGTCAGGCTGGGTGCTGTGGCTCACACCTATAATCCTAACACTTTGAAAGACCATGGTGTAAGGATTGCTTGATTTCATTCCTCAAGAGTTCAAGACCACCCTGGCAACATAGTAAGATCTTATTTCTACAGAAAATTTGTAAAGTTATCTGGGTGTGATGGTGGCTTGCCTGTAGTCCGAAGTACTCAGGAGGCTGAGATGGGAGGATTGCTTGAGCCCAGGAATTTTTTTTTTGAGACAGAATCCCATTCTGTCACCTGACACTGGAGTGCAGTGGCACAATCTTGGCTCACTGCAACCTCTAACTCCTAGGTTCAAGCGATTCTCTTGCCTCAGCCTCCCGAGTAGCTGGGATTACAGGTGCCCACCACCACGCCCAGCTAATTTTTCTGTATTTTTAATACAGACAGCATTTCGCCATACTGGCCAGGCTGATCTCGAACTCCTGACCTCAGGTGATCCACCTGCCTCAGCCTCCCAAAGTCCTGGGATTACAGGCATGAGCCACCACAGTGAACTAGGATTGTGCCACTGCAATCCAGCCTGGGTGAAAGAGTGAGACTCTGTCTTTAAACCAAAAAAAAAAAAAAAAAAGGTAAGAAGAAACTGTCGGCCGGGCGCGGTGGCTCAAGCCTGTAATCCCAGCACTTTGGGAGGCCGAGGCGGGTGGATCACGAGGTCAAGAGATCGAGACCGTCCTGGTCAACATGGTGAAACCCCGTCTCTACTAAAAATACAAAGAATGAACTGGGCATGGTGGCGCGTGCCTGTAGTCCCAGCTACTAGGGAGGCTGAGGCAGGAGAATTGCTTGAACCCAGGAGGCGAAGGTTGCGGTGAGCCGAGATCGCGCCATTGCACTCCAGCCTGGGTAACAAGAGCGAAACTCCATCTCAAAAAAAAAAAAAAAAAACAAGAAGAAACTGTCAGACTAATCACTGAACACTACTCCTAAAAAGATCAGGCACATGTGGGGAAGAACAGAAAGTCAATCTCAGGGAACCCTGTTGTACTGGTGTCATTATTCATGGCACTTCCATTCATTCTCAAAATTCTCTCATCTTGGACCACAAATTATGTGATCACTCTAAACATGATCCACCTTCAGACCCTGGTTCAGAGTGAGTGAAGAATTCAAAAATTCTTGCTCTTCCACCAAAAAGTGCCCTTTACAGATCCAGCTGCTCTGATTCTGGAGAACCCATTCTGTATCTTGGCAGAAGCCACTAAAAAATGCAATAAGCGCCGGGCGCGGTGGCTCAAGCCTGTAATCCCAGCACTTTGGGAGGCCGAGGCGGGTGGATCACGAGGTCGAGAGATCGAGACCATACATGGTGAAACCCCGTCTCTACTAAAAATACAAAAAATTAGCTGGGCATGGTGGCACATGCCTGTAATCCCAGCTACTCAGGAGGCTGAGGCAGGAGAATTGCTTGAACCCAGGAGGCGGAGGTTGCGGTGAGCCGAGATCGCGCCATTGCACTCCAGCCTGGGTAACAAGAGTGAAACTCCGTCTCAAAAAAAAAAAAAAAAAAATGCAATAAGCAAGATTCTGATTACCCAAGAGTCACAATTATTTGAAATGAGGAGGGACACCCTCTAGCTTTGAGAATGCTGGACCACGGCCTGGCATGGTGGCTCACTCCTGTAATCCTAGCTCTCCGGGAGGTGAGGTGAGTGGATCACCTGAGGTCAGGAGTTTGAAACCAGCCTGGCCAATATGCTCTACTAAAAAATACAAAAATTAGCTGAGCATGGTGGCAGGTGCCTGTAATTCCAGCTGCTTAAGTGGCTGAGGCAGGAGAATCACTTGAAATAGGGAGGTGGAGGTTGCAGTGAGCCAAAATCGCACCACTGCATTCCAACCTGGGTGACAGAGCCAGACTCCATCTCAATAAAATAAATAAATAAATGGATAAGAATGTGGGACCTAGAACAGCGGTGCTTAAGAGAGGACTGGCCACAAGGAAAGGCAGTCACGTAAGAAATAGAAGTACAGGAAGAACAGAGCAGAACACCCACATCGAAGAAACTCAGGGTCAGCCACAGCTGCAACAAAGACAATGGCAGCAGCCAAGCTACCATGGATGCTGAGGAAGATTGCCAAGTGCCCTAAGTCTGTCCCCCAGAAAGGGGTGGATCTTGGGAAGCTGGAGTTTTAACGACCCACTTACAATATTGGATTAGTGCCTGCATCTAGCATGTAGTAGGTACCAAACACATTATCCTTCTGAAACACAACTCTGATCACTGTATCTTTGGCCCTGTTAGCAAACCTTACTCATCTGTGTACAAAACACCCTGCTGGCTCCCAGAGGTAGGCTATGAGAGTGGAAGCCAGGAAGCAAGACAACTGTCTGCAACACCGCCCCTTTCTAGTTCCTCACATATGTAAGAGGCTCATGGCTCCAGGGCTGAACTTGATGCCTATCTCTGGAATGAGAAGGGACACCCTCCAGCTTCCAGAATGCTGGACCATGGCCTGGCATGGTGGCTCACTCCTGTAATCCCAGCTCCCTGGGAGGCTGAGGTGAGTGGATCACCTGAGGTCTGGAGTTTGAGACCAGCCTGGCCAACATGGTGAGCCCTCTTGCCTGGTGTTTATCATGTAAGCTCTGACATCAGCCTTGGATTTCTCTAGCCAGCAAACAGACTGGTCCTTTGTCTCCCAGCTCCTCCAGTGCCCAGTTGAAGCTCCCTGCTCAAGACAGTTTCTTTCAGAAGCTGTAACTAGGTCAGTGCCACAGATAGGCACTTAGCGACCCTTCGACAAATGAAGGCATATGCTTGGCAATAAGACTTGTACCTGATTCCTGAGCTTCCTTCCAAGCAGAGGGGGCTGCACCAGCTTTAACATGCTTTGCCTTTCTGCACATTCTTTCTCCTTGCCAGCAGAAAGGCTAAAGAATCTAACCGAGAAATTCAGGGAAAATAAGTTGGTAATGTTGACTCAGTGCCTCCCTTTCCGCTAACTGGTGAAAGGGTCTACCAGGGGTGGTGGCCAGCTTTTACCAGAGACACCTGTGCTGGGTGGTTCAGTCAGCCAGATTCCGAATTTGCAGATCTGCAAGCTCATCTAGCCCCAGAGCAAATAAAACTGAGCTCTTTTCAGACCAGCTTTACCTTCGTGCCTGCACCTCTTCCTTCACAGGCAAGGCAGGTCAGCAGTCCTCTCACTCCACCCTACGAAGCAGAGTGGCCAGGAACATGTATACATCCGAAGAGTTCTTTTTCTTCATAACTTCATGGCAACATGACCTACGATTATTCATTTTTCCAGCCTGAGTTTATCATTAGTCATCTTAATTATGTTCATTCTGAAGCCAACAGGAGAACCAAGACCGAAACATTATTGTCTCTGCTTTCATTTTCTTGATGAAACCTCTGGACTAAGCACACATCTTCCTTGTTTATCTCGCTCAAAGGAGTGTGAAGTGCTTCATCTGGACATCCACAGGAAGAAGGAAGACATGAGGTAGGTGGTGCCCTTGTGTTCACGTCAATGCAGAAGAAAATGCTGTGATCAAACAGTGCTGTGAAATAAAGGAAGGAAGCTCGCCGTCAGGCGTCCAGCCGCGCCTCTCCCAGGAAACTCACAGCTGGGAGTAGACACAGGTTGTTGATTCAGAGAGGAAGAGTCGATCTTTTTACAGTTGATACGTCCCTGAAATGAACCCACCTTCTCTAAGGATCGCCGTTCTTGTCACAGTTTTGGAATTCATATGCTCTTCCGTAGGCAGAGGTTCTCAAACTCCGGTCTCAAAGCCACTTGATACTCAATGATTATCGGGAACCCCAAAGAGTTTTTATTTATGTAGATTATTAGTAACAATATTAGAAATTAAAGTGGGTCTGTAATCCCAGCACTTTGGGAGGACGAGGCGGGTGGATCACTTGAGGTCACGGAGTTCAAGACCAGCCTGGCCAACATGGTAAAACCCCATCTCTACTAAAAATACAAAAATTAGCCAAGCATGGTGGCTGGTGACTGTAATCCCAGTTACTCAGAAGGCTGAGGCAGAAGAATTGCTTGAACATGGAAGGAAGAGGTTGCAGTGAGCCGAGATCATTCCACTGCACTGCAGCCTGGGAGACAGAGCAAGAGTCGGTCAAAAAAAAAAAAGAGATAGAGACAGAGAGATGGTTCCCAAGTTTTCTTTAAAAGAAAAAATAGAGAAATTAAAAGAAAACTTTAAATATTCATGTAGATATTTATTTTAAAAGAACAATAAACCCATTACATGCTAAGGTACAAAACACATAGATAACATAAATAGCATTTTTATTCTATTTAAAAAACTATATTTTCCAAAGCAAAAAATTTATGAGAAGAGTGACATTATTTTGCATTTTCGCAAGTCTCTTTAACACCTATGTTAAGAAAAGACAGCTAGGTCCTCATATCCACTTCTGCATTCACTTTGTTGCAGGATGCTGCTTTACTGGTGTAGCTAAAGAAAATTGAGCCTCACATGACTACACAGTTGGAAAAGGGACGACCTCACACATTCTCTGAGAGGGTCCCTGAGTGAACTGAGCACTAGCAGACTCTGGAAGTCATAAAGGAGAGTGACTGCGTTGGGTTCTCTCTCACCGTCTCTCCTCCGCACACTGTGCTCTTAGATCTCCATCCTACTCTGCTCTGCCCTCTTCCTTCTCAATGTAAGTAGTGAGGAAAAGTCACATCTGAAAGCGTCTTCTGCTGTGGAGTCCTCCCCTACATGCACTGCTGGACTGCCAAGCCGAGCAAGGGTGAAACTAAACTAGTACTTTGCCTGGAATATTACGTGCTGTGAATATCCGCTGGGAACTCGGGCAATAGCCGGCAACTTATTGCATATTCAACCATCTAGACGTCGGTTATGTCTTTTTCCCATCAAAAATGTCCTAACCTCTTCTCCTCATCTGCTTTTTCTCTCTTAGCATCATCCAACAGTCTTCCCAGCTATGCCTGTGGGACACAAGTGGTTTACAATATTTACGAACCCGTGATTGAGGCTCATCTGCAGAGGGAACAAACATGCCCCCAGAAGAGATACGGAAACCATCCTGAGAGATTTTAAGCAGAAGCGAAGGTCAAAGATCCAAGAGGACAGATGAAGAGTGTGTGTGTGTGTGTGTGTGTGTGTGTGTGTGTGTGTCTGTGTGTGTGTGTTTCATATGTTCCATTATCACTTCAAAGAAATTATTTTACAAAACGAAATATTTTGGACCTAGAGTGGAAATTAAAATTCCACTTAAGGATGGTAACATCCACATTAGGGACCATTCCTAAGATCTTATAGATAAGCAATCTACATTATGTATAAGCAGTCTTACTAAAAGTTAGCCAATGGGCCACCAAATCATTTTACTTTTTAACCAGCATCTCTAAGACTAGAGTTGATATCTATTTCTGTTGGAGGGTATCAGATTTCCGTAACCTGAGACTCCTTGACTTTCCACTTTTACTGAATATTTAGCTGAATACATGATGCTGGTTCAAATATCTCAAGCAAGACAGTGAGCCCATGCCTCCAATTCCAGAACAATAGCATCTCCTGTTCCCTATGTATAGTAAGATTGCTGAGCTCTCGGAAATGCATGTGCATCAACTCATAGCAGTGGTTTTCACGCTTGTATGAGTGGCCTCAGCCACTACCCATCATCAGATTCTGAAGTGTGTGTGTTCACACAGCCCTCCATCCACTCATCCAGAGAAGAGGAAGAAGCAGCTTTTCTCCTCCCTCACCCATACATCCTAACCCTGCTAGTGTGCCTTTCATTCACCCCTTCCTCTTTCCTTAGAGCCCCGAAGCTTTAGTCTTATAAAGAAGTATACCCTGCCCAGTCTCTGCCCTCAATAGAGCTATGAAACTTTCAGAACATTATAAAGAGGCTAGGCAAAGCCGCGTAGGCTAATTCTCAGTCACCTTTCATGCTGCTAAGCGCAAACAAGCATTTTTTTTATCAGCTCTCCCCTCCCCAGCTTTAGAGAAAATTATCAACCTCAAAGAGCCTCGGGCTCTCTCTCGATCTCTTTTTCTCTCTCCCTCTCCCTCTCACTCTTACTTTCTCGCTGCAGGGTCAAACCTCTCCATTCTGGTTTGTGAGTAAGAGGCGTGCATTACACATTCTTGGGTGTAGACATGAGTGTAAAAGCATTTCACTTCCTTTTTTGTTTAATATCCTACCCTCATGCCTCTGTGCCCCAGAGTCCCTGTTCCCCTGGGATGTCCTTGGTAGCCGACTCCAAACTCTACAGGAAAGAAGAACAGTGCTCCTGCAGCCCTGCACCACCCCCAACCTGATCTCATTAGAAGGGCATTCAAAGAACATTAGCTGACAAGGCTCTTTGAAGAATTTTTTCCATTCCCGTAAGAGTATCTTCCCAAAGGGAGATTCAGATCACTGCTTTGGTTTGTTTAGTGCTTTAACTTTAGTTTGCAGCTACCCCTTTGCAGGGAATCAATCAACAAATATTTAATCAGCACCTACTATGTATCTATCACTCCCAGCCTCTCCAAGTGAGAAACAAGAGAAACTAAAGCATAATCTTTGCCCTCAAGGAGAACGTGACCTACTTAGGAAGACAAAGCTAACACAGAACAATTAAATGCTACACAGTGTGGATCTAAATAAGGGAGAGAGTTGTAGAAAACTATATCCTACAAGAGACAGAATTTGTCTTAGGACTTGAAAGATGGATAGGATTTAAACAGGGAAAGGAGAGAGGTCACTAAAAGCAAGAGGAGCTTGCTTAAGGAGGGGCACTAAGGAGAAAGCACCAATTAGGAAGATGCTAACACCCTGGGAAGTCTTGGGAAAGGCTGATTAGAGACCAGAGTGTGGAAAGTCAGAGACTTCAGTAGCCGGGTGCAGTGGCTCACACCTGTAATCCCAGCACTTTCGGAGGCTGAGGCGGGTGGATCACTTGAGGTCAGAAGTTCGAGACCAGCCTGACCAATATGGTGAAACCCCGTCTTAAATAAATAAATAAATAAAAGAGACTTCAGTAAATTTGAACACAATCTCGATGCTTTCTGTAATTCATAATTTTAGGGGTTTCCTCAGTGTTTTGGGGAAGGCATTTTGTTGTTGTTGCTGTTGTTGTTGTTTTGAAACAGAATCTTATGATTACTGCAGCCTTGACCCCTCTGGCTCAAGCCATCCTCCCCACTCACCCTCCCAAATAGCTGGGACTACAGGCATGTGCCACCATTCCCAGATAATTTTTTATTTGTTTGTTTAGAGGCAGGGTCTCACTATGTTGCCCAGGGTGATCTCAAACCCTTGGGGTCAAGCAATCCTCCCACCTTGACCTCTTAAAGTGTTGGGATTACAGGCATGGGCCACCATGCCCAGCTTTCCTCAGATTCTTTCTCTGAAAAGCAGGGCACATTATCATGAGGTAGTGATGGCCAAGATGTCTGAGGTAGTGACAGCCAAGATGTCTGGAAATATGTGATGTATATGCTGCCTGAAATTCAGTCTCTAGCTATGAACATTGCCCTTTTTTCAAACAATGTTTAAAGCATTATTAGAACAGTCAGGCTGCAAAGACATTAATTGCAGGATTTCTTTATGGCATTTGTTTTCACCCAGACTCCTCTGAGCCCTAGAATTCCAAAAGGGGAGCCTCGGGGCAGCCTTGGGAGATGAGACAGAGACAAGCCAAGTGAGGGCCTGGGTGCCTTAAGGCAATGCTGCTTTTATATACTTGTTATTGGTTTTCCATTTAGGATTTTCAGACACATCAATAAATCCCTGGTGCAAAGTTTTTGGTGACTAGTCATTCCACCATTTCTGGTCATCAGAAGCACTTATCCACTTATTCAGGGTGAATCCTCCTTTATATATCATTTATTTATTTATTCTTTTTGAGGCAGGATCTTGCTCTGTCACCCAGGATGTAGTGCAGTGGCTTAAACTCCTGAGCTCAAGCAATCCTCTCACATCAGCCTCCTGAGTAGCAGGGACTTACAGGTGCTCACCATCATGCCCGGCTAATGAATCCTCCTTTCAAACACACACACAACACACACACACACACACACACACACACACCCACACACACACCACTGCAATTACAATATGATGGATAGATTCATTCACTCATTACCCATTTCTCATAAACTTGTTGAGAGCCTATGTACCTAGCACCCATGTATGGATTGATGGAGTTTGAATACCAGCATAAGAAAATAGATGTGAGAGGCCAGGCACAGTGGCTCATGCCTGTAATCCCAGCACTTTGGGAGGCCCAGGTGGGTGGATCACCCGAGGTCGGGAGTTCAAGACCAGCCTGACCAACATGGAGAAACCCCATCTCTACTAAAAATACGAAATTAGCCCGGCATACTGGCACATGCCTGTAAACCCAGCTACTCAGGAGGCTGAGGCGGTAGAATCGCTTGAACCCAGAAGGTGGAGGTTGTGGTGAGCCGAGACTGCCCCATTGCACTCCAGCCAGGCAAACAAGAGCGAAACTCCGTCTTAAACAAATAAATAACAAAATAGATGTGAGGAGGCTGGTTAACGACAATGATGACAACAACAGTGATGATGATGATGCCAATGCTGAGTGCTTACTGTATGCACTGTGCACCAAATACATTTATTAATTTAACTTTTGACACATGCTTATGACTTATTATTAAACCAGGACCAACTGAGGCTTAACATATATGCCCACAGTCATGCAGCTAGAAGAGGTGGAAATTATCTTCAAAGGTCATGCTCTCAGCCATAAGGATGAATTGACATGGCTTTATAATGAAGACATGCAACCAGAAACATTTATTTGTTCTTTAAATATTATTTTACACAAGCAGATAGTTTCTGAATATTTTCTTTACAAAATCTCTCACACTTACAGGTTAAATAACCATCCCCTAAACCCCTAAGCAGAGAAGGATCCTCCCACCATGCTTTTCCTTGCTTTGCTAGATGAGCCTTCCCTCCTGCTCAGAATCCAGTGTCGGCCAAACGGGAGGCAACAAATTAAAATGAGAAAATGGACACAAGACCTGAAGACCACTTTTTGAGAAAACAGGAGCTCCCAAACTCTAAGGCGGTATATTTTTCAAAACACGCAGCTGAGGTAGGAGACCAGCAGGACTCATTTCCAGGTCCCAAGGAGCCAAGGGGGTGAAGTGAAGAAACTCGCCAGACCCAGCAGATGCCCTCATTGCCTGTCAGCATAAGACTCTTCCCACCAGTGCTAGGACGGTTTACAAATGCCATGGCAACACCCTGAAAGTTACCACCCCCTTCCGTGGCAATGAGCTGGAAGTTACTGCCCCTTTCCTAGAAAGTTCTAAATAACTCATGCCTTCAAATTGCATTGACCCTCCCCTAATTTGCATGTAAGTGAAAGTGGGTACAAATGCAGTTGCCAACAGCCCATCCATTGCAGGTTGTAGGCCTGCTGCCTAGGAGTTAGCCCTGCTCAGCAAAGAGCACTACTGTTCAGTAAAAGATTGCTGTTTCACACCGCCAGCTTGCCATTGAATTCTTTCCCGGACAAAGCCAATAATTCTCCAGGCTAAGCACTTAAATTTTGGGGCATGCTTGTCCTGCATCACAACAATTAAGGGGATGCATACCCTATTATATTGTTAGTCTGGAACTCGGAAATATAATAAAATTATCTGTTATTTTAAAATTTTTAAATAACTGCAATTTTAAAAAGGGGGAGGGGGTCAATTGCTCCTGGAAAAGGGGGTCTCCCCCAACATTATCCAGTTGCACATTAAGTTACTATTACTCTGATGGTCAGCAGGAACAAACACAGGCCCTAAGCAACTTCTTATTTGTTGGGTTCAGCAATGCATTATCAACAGAGGCAGGAGGAAAAGTGAAACGAGAGGATGCCACCAAGGTGTTTCCTGGCTAGAGTTATTTCAGAACACTCTCATTTCCGCCAGAGAGCTTTAAAACATTTGCACTTCTATGAATCAGGCTGTATGGCATCAAAACAGACAAAAAAAAGTATATTATTAGCATAAAACAATATTAGCATAAATAGGGAATCAGGATATTCAGAGGGGTGGGAGAAAACAGCTTGTATAATATGTGGCCTACTCATTTCAGTCAACTTCACTGTAGCTGATAAACTGTGAAATTTCCATAATAATAGAGAGTACAGAAAGCAAACAACAATTTTATTTGATAGGGAAATTGCATCCTGATACTGGATACAAAATTCTACAGCATGTTCAATGATATTGTCAAAGCACTGAAAATATAGACATATGTTTTCATTTTACAATGCAGTTGTAATGTAAATAATAAATCCACCACAATTTGGCTGGTCCAGAGACTGCTGGCATCATTAACTCAGAAACCCAGAGATACAAACGCTCTACTTATCTTGCCAGGCCCTCAGCCAGAAGTCTCCTATAACTCTGCGGATGTTTATACATGCCCTCTGCTTCGTCTACATTTCTGTCTTGCTTAAGGGTCTTCTGGGGTTCCCTATTGCTATTTGCATCACATTTTACCAGCCATTGCTCTTTGATGCCCTTCTTTTTTCCCTGCCTGTATCCTCTTTTTATTTCTTCCTACTTCTCCACACATTTGTTCAACAACAAATTAAGACTATCTTCCCTCAGCTTCCCAATGCTGTTCATGATAGCAGATTGATTGAAAAATGACCACGCCACTCCCTTTCCTGCATCTATGCCCTTTGAAATGTGACTTTGCAGCTCCTCTTGTCAAAAAGGCTTGTCTTACTGTTTTTTGGAAACTATAGTAGCTACAGCAGAAGAAACAGAAGATGAGATCAAAACCAATCCTTAGAATACCTTTCTTGTATGTGTCCTCTTTCTTTCTTTCTTCTGCTCTTTTTTTCTTTTTCTTCTTTTTATTTTCTTTTCTTTGTTCTTTTCTTTCTAGACAGGGTCTTGCTGTATTGCCCAGGCTGCAGGGCAGTGACGTGATCTTGGCTCACTGCAACCTCTGCCTCCCGGGCTCAAGCAATCATCTGCCTCGGCCTCCTGACTAGCTGGGACTACAGGCCCGTGACACCATGACCAGCTAATTTTTGTAATTTTTGTAGAGACGAGATTTCACTATGCTGCCCAGGCTGATTTCGAACTCCTGGGCTCAAGGAATCTGCCTGCCTCAGCTTTCCAAAGTGCTGGGATTACACATTTGAGCCACCACACCCAGTTCCACTTTCTCTTAAAATTCTGCTACTACTATGGGAATAAATCCATGTTAGCCTTCTAGAGGGATCATGTGGAAGAAAGTACAGGTAGTTCAACCAACAGGTGTCAACTCCCAGAAGACGCACCTAGTCACCCCGGGGTTACAAAAGACACATGAAAAAGATGAGATCAAAACTGCCCGGCTGAGCTCAGCCCAAATTGCCAACCTCCAGTATCATACGCGATTGTCTTAACCCACTAATATTTAGGGTAGTTTATTACACGGCAAGAGAAACCTGATACATCTATGTTGTCTTGTTTTCCTCTTACTTCCCTGCATTCATCACACCTGGCAAAACACTTATTTCTTCTAGGAATTTCAACAAATCTTGGAAAATGACATTCACCAACCAAACAAATCAGACCTATCAATAACTCCCATTTGTGAGTGTGTGGGTAGATGGGTAGTCACCAAGCTAAAGGATATGAACGTTATTCCCGGTTTCCACCAATACCACTCCCATGATCATTTTTAGTTTTTCTTTTCTGCCTCAATATCTATTAACATGGGAATGAACATTTGAATTTACCTACTACTGAGAAATTACTAATAATTATTTAAAAATTTTCCATAGATTGCCCAACATCCACTAATTTTTCTAATTTTAAAGCTGAAGAATACTTGCTTTCCTTCAAAGTCACCTAGCAACGTGAAGTGCCTCTGTGAAACAAATAGAATTAAATCCAGTGATTCCTATGTAGTTTATTAATTTCAGCCCTAATTATTTGCAGTCCTATAGCATCTGAACCATAGCTATTGTGAAGCAGAGGCTTTCAGTGTCTTTGCCCCTATGAACAACATTCATCCAACTACAATATTCATAGCACCTTGCTTCTCATTTCTCTCCTAAAATGCCTCAAAATCTTATCTTTGAATGTATAATTTAATTGATTTTAGACTGAAAATTAAATTTGTGTATAAAACTCAACACTTTTATCAGGAGCATAACTGGAAGGAGACATCAAACTTCCTGAGTTCAAAATATGTAACAAACCAGGTGTGGTAGCTCATACCTATAATCCCAGCACACTGGGAGACCAAGGCAGGAGGACTGCTTGAGACCAGGAGTTTGAGACCATCCTGGCCAATATAGTGAGACCCCATCTGTATAAAAATCAAAATAAAATAAAAATATGTTATGAAGTTACAGTAATCAAAACACTATGGTACTGGCATAAAAACAGACATATAGACTAACAGAACAGATAGAGAGTGCAAAAAATAAATTGAGGTATAATGGGTAAATAATTTTTGACAAGGGCCAAGAATACACAATGGGGAAAGGATAGTCTCTTCAATAAATGTTACTGGAAAAACTGGATATCTCCATGCAAATTGGACAATTGGACCTTTATCTTAAACCATATCTAAAACTCAACTCAAAATGGATTAAAGATTTAAACACAAGACCTGAAACTGTAAAACTCCTAGGAGGCAACATAAGAAAATAACTTCTTGGCATTGGCCTCAGTAGTGATTTTTTAAAATATAAAACCAAAAGGCAGGCAACAAAAGCAAAAGTAGGCAGATGAGATTACATCCAAATAAAAAGATTCTACACAGCAAAGAGAACAATACACAAAATGCAAAGGCAGCAGAAGGAATGGGAGAAAGTATTTGCAAATGATACATCCGATCAAGGTTAATATCCAATATATAAAAATAATTTCTTCAACTCAATAGCAAAAAAAAAAAAAATGGGCAAAGGACCTTAACATTTTTCAAAGAAGACATACACATGGCCAAGAGTTATATGAAAAGGAGCCCAATATCACCAATCACCAGGGAAATAGAAATCAAAACCACAATGAGATATCACCTCACACCTGTTAGTATGACTATTATAAAACAAACAAATAAAAGATAACAAGTTGTTATTGAGGATGTGGAGAAAAGGGAACCATTGTACATTGTTGGTGAGAATGTAAATTAGTAAGTCACTTTGGAAAACAGCATAGAGGTTCCTCAAAAAATTAAAAATGATGGTCGGGCACGGTGGCTCATGGCTGTAACCCCAGCACTTTGGGAGACCAAGGTGGGCAGATCACCTGGGATCATGAGTTCGAGACTAGCCTGGCCAACATGGTGAAACCCCATCTCTACTAAAAATACAAAAATTAGCCAGGTGCGGTAGCGCATGCCTGTATTCCCAGCTACTCGGGAGGCTGAGGCAGGAGACTCATTTGAACCTGGGATGGGGAGGTTGCAGTGAGCTGAGATCATGCCACTGCACTCCAGCCTGGGTGACAGAGCAAAATTTTGTCTCAAAAATAAATAAATAAATAAATAAAAATGAAACAACCATATGACCCAGCAACCCCACTTCTAGGTAGGTAGATATCCAAAAAGAGGAAAATCAGGATCTCAAAGGGATACCTTCACTCCCATGTTCATTGCAGCGTTATTCACAATAGCCAAGATATGGAAATAACCTATATGTCCATCATCAGATGAATCAATAAAGAAAATACGGTAGGCCGGATGTGGTGTCTCACGCCTGTAATCCCAGCACTTTGGGAGGCTGAGGTGGGTGGATCAGCTAAGGTCAGGACTTCAAGACCAGCCTGGACAACATGGTGAAACCCCATCTCTATTTAAAAAAAAAAAAAAAAGCAAAAAGAAAAAAGAAAAGAAAAGAAAAACATGGTACATACCTACACTAGAATACTATTCAGACTTAAAGAACAAAAGAGGAAACCTTGCCAATTGCAACAACATGGATGAACCTGGAGGACATTATGGTAAATGAAATAAACCAAAGAAGGACAAATACTACATGATACCACTTACACCAGGAATGTAAAATGATCAAATTCATAAAAGCAGAGAGTAGAATAGTGGTTGCCAGGCACCGGGGGGAGAGAAAAATAGGGTTATTAGTCAAAGAGTACAGAATTTTGTAAAAGAAATACTTTGTTAAGGAAAGAAAAAATAAATTCACACCTTTATCACTGACAAATCTCATTGGCCTAGCACAGCACCCAGGACATAGGAAGAATTGGGTCACTTTGGTTTGCACTGAATCTAACTTGGATGGAGCTGCAATTGCTTATATAATATATATTGAAAGAATATATCAACATCATATGGACTTTACATACATTAGCAGTACTCATTTTCAGTTTCATGAATAGTCTAAGAAAGATTGAGAAAATAATTTCTTGTAAAACATATTCTTGGAATTGCCATCAGGGAGTCTTAATTAGGATTAAGCTTGATGCTAACAAAAACTCAAAATAACAGTGACTTAAATAAGACAGAGGTTTATTTCTTTCTCAAGGAAGAATTCAAATATCGGCAAACCAGGATTGTAAGATGGCTTGCTCCCTGAAGTCCCTAAGGATCCAGAATCTTTTTAGCTCATGTCTCTGCCATTTCCGAAGTAGAAATCTGGCCTCATGATACAAGATGATAGATACAAGAGTCTGATGAAGTCTTCTTAAGAAATTGCTTATATGCCCAGCTATAATCAGGATTTTAAGATGGAAAGAATAACTATCATAGTCTATAACTAGAATCCCTGCAGAATGTCCTCTACGTTGGGGAGATTTTACATTATCTCTGAGCATAAAACTGCCCACGACTTCCCAGTCTTCCATTTTGTCCTTGGTTTGCAAAACAACCACCTAACAGACAAGCTCTGTCTATAGTTCACTATGGCAAAGAGTGGGGAGAAAGAGATCGTTTTCCAGTTAGGACTCTTGTATTAGTCTGTTCTTATGGTGCTATGAAGAAATACCCAAGACTGGGTAATTTATAAAGGAAGGAGGTGTAATTGAATCACAGTTCTGCAGGGCTGGGGAGGCCTTAGGAAATTTACAATCATGGCAGAAGGCACCTCTTCACACAGCAGCAGGAGAGAGAATGAGTGCAAGCAGGGGAAATGCCAGATGCTTATAAAACCGTAAGATCTCAAGAGAACTCACTCACAATCACAAGAACATTATAGGGCAAACTGCCCTCATGATTCAATTACCCGCCACCAGCTCCCTCCCATGACATGTGGGGATTATGGGAACTACAATTCAAGATGAGACTTGGGTGGGGACACAGCCAAACCAAATAAATTCTCTTCTGTTGAAAATGAAAAAAACAAAACAAAACAAAACAAAAAAACACTCCACCAAAAGTAGCTCAAGGCAGAAGTTTATTGGCTCACATAGGTAAAAAGTCCAGGATGGGACTTTCTTCAGGAACAGTTTCATTTAGGCTCCAATGATGTCATCAAGAACCATTTTCTGTTCACCTCTCATTGGGCTCTGTGTTCCTCCACTCATTAGCCTTATTTGATTTACGTGTGGTGGCAAGGTGGCAACAGTAGCACCAGCTCACCTGCTTCCAGGTTCAAGTCCCTTGGGAAAAAAACAACAGTCTCTTTGTGCCTCACTCTGACTGGGTCACATGGTGGATGAAAGACCCAAATCCTCTAACAAAAGAGAATGTTAAGAATGGATGTGATGCTTTTTAAACTATATGGCTTAAGAGTGGGACAGGGTGGGTCCCCAGATGGAACTTGAGGTATAATTTTACCTTAAAAATAGTAAATGGGGCCGGGTGCGGTGGCTCAAGCCTGTAATCCTAGCACTTTGGGAGGCCGAGGCGGGTGGATCACAAGGTCAAGAGATCGAGACCATCCTGGTCAACATGGTGAAACCCCGTCTCTACTAAAAATACAAAGCATTAGCTGGGCATGGTGGTGCGTGCCTGTAATCCCAGCTACTCAGGAGGCTGAGGCAGGAGAATTGCCTGAACCCAGGAGGTGGAGGTTGTGGTGAGCCGAGATCACGCCATTGCACTCCAGCCTGGGTAACAAGAATGAAACTCTGTCTCAAAAAAAAAAAAAAAAAGAAAAGAAAAAAATAGTAAACGGATACTAAAAGACAAATAGTAAATCTCTCCAATGGAGACTTACTCCACACAATGTGTGATTAGATGGGTATTCTCCATAACTCAGATGTAACCATTTCCAAAGTATTCCCAGGACCATGGGGCTAAGAATAAAACCAACTTTGTAGGCTTAATGTAATAATTAAACAACAAAACATACTTGCAAATGGATAGTGTAACATCTCCAAGCAGGACGAAAACTTGTTAAGACACCATTCTGGGAAGGTTACTATTGTCCTCTGCCAGATTAGGTCGCTAGAAAAATGTCATCTTCAGTATTGTTCCTGGCATTCAATGGTGCCCAACTGGGGAACTGGAAATACTTTTATTAATACTACAGAATCATGACCAGGTGCAGTGGCTCATGCCTATAATCCCAGCACTTTGGGAGGCTGAGGTAGATCACTTGAGGTCAGGAGTTTGAAACCAGCCTGGCCAATATGATGAAATCCCATCTCTACTAAAAATACAAAAAATTAGCCAAGCGTGGTGGCAGGCACCTGTAATCCCAGCTAGTCAGGAAGCTAAGGCAGGAGAATTGCTTGAACTTGGGAGGCGGAGGTTGCAGTGAGCAGAAATCACACCACTGCACTCCAGCCTGAGTGACAGAGCAAGACTTCATCAAAAATAAAATAAAACAGCAAATAAATAACCAAAGAGAATCCCCAAAACACCTACAGAATCATTAGCCTATCTGTTGTCAGTATCCCAAAGTTCCCATTTCATGTATAAAGTCTTCATCACATTAATTTCTAGGTAAATTTATATATCCCAACACATAGTCTCTGTAAAAATACCAGCTACAGAAGTTATCTGAAAACAGCTGCCCTCGATGATGTCTGCCTGTACTTTCTTTGTCTCCTTTCTCAGGGAACTCTGGAAGAGGAGACTCTAGGCCGCAGATTTGGGCAGGAAGTGATCAGTTCTCAGGTTGAGGCCAATCTAACCATGCACACCAGGAACCTTCCAATATTTCTTCAGCAACAGCACCCCAGCACTTCACTGGTTAACCTTTTATGGCCACCATCTGTGGATTCCACAGCTACTTGTCGATGGTGAATATTGATCATCATCATTATCTACTGAGCAGTTACATATCCCCAATACTCCTTGCATGTTGTTCATTATTTTCTCAATACTCAGCATATTTGTAATGTATTTCATACCACAGACAAGGAAACTAAACACAGAGACATTCTATTTCTTGCCAAACATTACAAGACGATGAACAATGAAACTGATTTGAAACCAGGATTGTCTGATTCCAACATCTCTGTTTTTTTTTTTTTTTTTTTTTTTTTTTTTTTTGATATGCTGCAATGAAAAAGCTGTTTCTAAGATAGTACTTTCAGGGTGTGGGTGTTGCTTTCTTGCAACTTCCACTTACCACTGATGATCCTCTCTTCCTCCCCAAGAGAAAGAGAAGGACACAGTTTCAGTGCTTCCCGTTTAATTAATTAAGGGTGGGTACGGGGCCTCACACCTGTAACCCCAGCACTTTAGGAGATTGAGCAAGGAAGATCACCTGAGCCCCGGAGTCTGTGATCGGCCTGAGTAGCAGAGTGAGATCCTGCCTAAAAAAAAAAAAAAAAAAAAAAAAAAAAAAAAAAATTTTAGGTTTAATTTTTTATTTTTTTGAGACAGGGCCTCACTCTGTTGCCCAGGCTGGATTGCAGTGGCGTGATCTTGGCTCACTGCAATCTCTGCCTCGGGTTCAAGTGATTTTTGTGCCTCAGCCTCCCAAGTAGCTGGGATTATAGGTGCCTGCCACCACACCTAGCTAATTTTTTTGTATTTTTAGTAGAGATGGGGTTTCATCATGTTGGCCAGGCTGGTCTCGAACTCCTGACTGTAAGGCCGGTTGCCTCACTGGGAGATTGGACACACCCACCTCTGCACTCGGCACCTAGCTCTGCCGAATGGCTCCCCTGGAAGGTTCCAGCTGATGCAAGGCTCCTGGCCAGCTCTCCCACCGGAAAACCCGTCCAACAACCCGCCAATCAATAGCCAATCTCGCTCCCCTGGAGTCAGTCAGAGCACCCAGCAGTTGCTCGTTCCTCCTAGCCATAAAAGCCCCACGCCCTAGGAAGTTGGTGCAACTTCCCTGGCCCCTTCCCCATGGGACCATGGAACCTCGCCCGGGAGTTAATAAATTGGCATTTAATCTTCTTATGCTGGTCTCAGTTTCCTCATTTTAAACTCAGCAATAGCTTTACACTGACCTAAGGTGATCCGCCCACCTCAGCCTCCCAAAGTGCTGGAATTACAGGCATGAGCCACCGCACCCAGCCAAAAAATAATTTTTTAATTAGTCAGATGTTGTGGCATGTGCCTACAGTCCCAGCTACCATGAGGGATGAAGGGGGTGGATAGCTTGAGGGCAGGAGTTTGAAACCAGCCTGGGCACCAAAGTGAGACCCTGCCTCAGAAAAAAATAAAAATAATAAAAAAATAAAAATAAATAAAAAGCTATGTCTTACAGATATTGAGTGGAAAGCAATTTAATTTTGCATATAAGTTATTTCAAAAAGAATTATAGTTATGTGTGGCAATTTTTCATAAACGCCTGATATAAACCAAGATCTACCACTGAGTCAGTAAGTATGCTCTAGAGATCCACTTCTTGACCAACACAAAGCAGGGCAGTGACTGGGAAGCCTTTTGGGCTGGGTTCCAGGACACAATGACTAGGAGATGACGCGAAGCAAGTGGGAGTGGAGAGAACTATACAGTTTGCTTCCATATTAGACTCTACAAAAGTAGTTCTCAAATGTTGGTGCACACACAGCCTAGTCACATTACTGAGCAGATTCCTAGGCTCCACTCCTGGGTGATTCTTGCAGGTGGTCCATTGACCAGATTAGAAGAATCATTGTCCAGGGTCTCAAAGCCCAGTTTAGGACATGGAGACAAAGAATCCTAAGTGGTTGAATGGGAAACTGATTCTCCTCGTGAGCACGCCTTAGATTTAAATAATTGATTGGAAAAGATCATTCTACACAAAAATCTTCTGACCTGCAGGCTAGAGTTTCTACAAAGAGTCTTGAAAAGAAAAAAGAAACATATATTTTTGGAAAAGATTGAATTTAATTACAATTTTGCAAATTATTACTGTGGGAAAGGTCAATAAAAAGAAGCATGTTGTGGATGATCTTATAGAAAGAACCTTTTGTAAAGCAAACAATTACCTTCGGATTTGTCTACTCTGAACCCTCGATGTTCATTTAAATTGGATGTTGTCATAGGAGCACACACCTGATACTCGGCTTGTCTAAACACTTAGAAAGTCAAATTGCCTAGTTATCAAAGCCCATGCTTATTTCTCGAACGTGTATGGATGGTCTTTCAGGAGTCATCTCACAGTGATGTGCAGAGAGAAAAACAAATAAAAAACAAATAATTGTTCCAAAGCGCATTTTCCAGCCTATGTCTAACTTTCTAGCAGATAAGGCAATAAAAATGTTTGGGTCCAACATTGCAATATAATTTGAAATTCCTTGCTTACTGAAATCCTAGCCAAAAGGCTTTCTTTAGTTTTGTATTAAATTATCCCATTTGGTTGGCTGCCTTAATCAACTTAACCAAGTATTTACCAGATCACCATTTCCCTTTGTGCAGAAACCCCATCAGAGCTCAGGTGAACAATTTCCTGGGCCAGAGCACCTTTCTTTTTCCTCAACACCAAGGCTGTCTGCTGCCACACCCCTAACAGTGCTCTCCATCCATAACCTCAGGTTCATAATACAGCTTTGTTATTTGGTTTGTCGGAAAACAATTAGTAGTTTCAGATTTTTATTTCCTATTTAGGGGAGAGATGATTTGGGAGAGAGTTGGGGAGGTGACTGAACAAAACCAGTTGAACAGTTAATGCTTTAACCTTGCGTATAATTTATACAATAAACAAAGTCACATGCTTCCCTAATAATTTAGATGTAAGCAAATGTTGATTTATTCAGGAAGGCTACTGCCAGAAGCAAAGCCTGCAGCACTAAAATTTGAATTAAACTAGGACAGAAGCAGGCTAGTCTATAATAACATTTGTATAATTTTATTTTTGCCCTTGGCTCAGTTCATTTCCTCGTACAGTAGATGCATGAAATTGGTTCTTCAGCCACCTTTAGCTGATGTTCATTGATATCCGGGCAGGCAGAGAAGCAAGAGAATGCACCTTTCTAAGCTTTGTGTTTTCAATCATAAGGCCTTGACTTCCTAGGTCATTTCTGACAATGATTCTCTTTCTCTGAATTGTGTTTTCGACAAATATCTCAGCAAAGCTTCATTTAACCTACAGATACAGTTTCCTCCCCCCTTACTGAGAGGGGACTCTGAGAACTGAGACAGTTAAATAGATGCAAATGTTGTGCTGTTTTTATTCCCTCACTCAAGCCCTGGGGCATGAAATCTGAGTTCTCTTACTCTGCTTTCAGCAGTGAAATAAGGGCCTGAAAAATTCTTTAAATGATGGTGAAAAATAAACATTAACTTGAAACAGTGAGGGATCAACCCCCCTCCTTTCACTATTAACCTTTGACTTCAGGAAAAATTAGGACCTACATTTTACAACTTACCACTTTCGTTAGGCACTGAGGCTCCTTTTGAGGGAGCGGACTCGAGCTAGTAAATAATTTGGAAGAGCTTCTGAAAAGTAGATGAAGTTTTACATCCAAACAAAGGGAGACTTGGATTTTTCTTAGTAGTTCCCTGAAATGATGACATTGCCAACACACACAGCACACAGATGGAAGCGCCCAACCCCCATAATCACCTGGAAACGTCTTACAATTTTTATTCTGCCTAATCCATACTTCCCTTTTAGGCAAAGTAACAGCACTTTCGAGGGTCAAAACTTCTGAAATGAAGAATTTATTTCCTTCATTCAGGAAATCAATTATGCTAAAAATTCTCCCTGACTTCTTATTTAGGGAGAGCTAAGAAAAAATAAAATCCTAAAAATTTAGAAATTAAAGAACTGGTATTTACACTTGATGTGCAATAATGCATTTACGTCTCCCTTCTTCCAGCTGAGACGGTAAATTGCAGCCCTAATGTTTTGGAGACAAACATTGTTCTGTCCTATTCTTGGTAACAAAATCTGCTCCCAGGCCTTCTCCATCCCTGTCTGATTGTGCCCTGGGGCTGTTACAGGCGGCCAGAGGAGCCTTTCAGAAAATCCAGGCCATGTTTTGACTTCATTACAGATTCCAAATAGAACAAGTTTTAGCCTGGCTCAGGCTTTGGTTATGAAAGTTTCCCACAGCCCTCAAAAATATACAGAATAATAAATGGCTGGGCAGAGAAATAGAAGGCAATAGTCATTCCATCAAAGGTTTCTAGTCACATCATAAACTACAATTGCAGAGCCTGAGGAGCTTATGTCACTAGGACCCAGAGATAAAATATTTTGCCTTTGGCCCCCGAGGTCACTCGCTGGGGCAAGAGCTTTGAGGTTGACTTCTTTGTTTGCAGACTGGCAGGGGAAGGGCACTTGATCCCTGCCTAGGAACAGAAAGAATGCCTTTCTCCCTTACCCTCTGGCCCCCTGGCCTTCCCTGGGGACAGGCTGTGTGGCTCAGCGGGCATTGTGAAATCTCACCCCAAGGGGTGGCTGTGAAGCTTCAAATGTTTTCGGGCATTTCCAGCATAAAGGCAAAAATTGATGAGTTTCAGTGGGATAAGCTCTGAGGCTCAAAGGAAAAACCCCTAAGGCTGTGGGTGTGAGGAGGAAACTTTTTATTGTCTTGCTGCAGACTTCTTCTTTCATTTTTCTTTTCTTTTTCTTTTATTAAGTCAAGATGTTATATGAATGCACCAGATAAATATTACATGCAAACTTCTTAAGGGAGCCATTTCCTCCCCAGTTTACAGATGAATCTCCAGTGCGTCCATATCACTGTTCCCCATCCTCTTCCTCCTCTCTCCCTTGTTCCGGGTTCTCACTTCTCTTACCCCACCACCGCCCCCACCTTTTTTTTTGGAGGAATCATAAAACCACACTTTAATGACAAACTCCAGAAGGCCAGAACTTATGAGGACCCTAGATATTCACCCTACCAACTTCCATGGAATGCCCTTCATTTTCCATACATTTTTACTTTAGAAAACATATGAACTACTAGAAGTCACTCAAACAAGGAAGGATTTATATTCATTTTTTTCCCCAAATAGTCTTTTAACATACATGTCTCTTGCTAGAAGCAGATTTTGTTGATGATTTATTTTTTTAAGCCAATAACTAACTATACTTGACAATTCCTATTCTATCACATTGATATTAGATTGTAGCTGTGACTTTATGACATCAAAGCAACTGATTACCTTTTTTTTTTCATATGTGGCTCACAATGCAGCCATTGCCATGATCCATACATTATATGCTAACCTCTGGGAATCATGGAAGTGATGGGAGAAACACACTGTGGTTAGTGGTTAAAGACTGGACACAAAATTGTCTCCATATCCATTTTTTAAAAGTCTTTGAACATGACCAAAACTGTATTAATGAGCTCTGGCTGGAAAGAACACTATCGTGCATCTCTATCTCCATTTCTCACATTTTAGTTAAAACTATAAATCCTTCCTCCAGATGGGCTTCCCCTGGTAACCATATTAAACAGAAGCATTAAGTAGAATCCATAAGAAAATGTTTTTTGTTGGTTTTTGTTTGTTTGTTTGTTTTTTTGATACGGAGTCTCATTCTGTTGCCCAGGCTGGAGTGCAGTGGCGCAATCTCAGCTCACTGCAAACTCTGCCTCCCAGGTTCAGGTGATTCTTTTGCCTCAGCCTCCTGAGTAGCTGGGAATACAGGCTCATGCGACCACACCCAGCTGATTTTCGTATTTTTAGTAGAGACAGAGTTTCATCATATTGGCTAGGCTGATCTGGAACTCCCGACCTCATGATTCACCCGCCTCAGCCTCCCAAAGCGCTGAGATTACAGGCATGAGCTACCATGCCCAGTCTCATTCCTTTTTTAAGTGCATATACCACCCAGAAAATATATACCTTAAAAATTAAAAAAAGGAGCTTAGTAAATATTTTATTTTTCACTCAACTGGAATTATAATAGAAAGAGAAAACTGTTTCCTCTGAACCCGAGTCTTTATTAAGGCAATGGAGGAAAAACAGCCAGGAACAAGGTGAAAAGAAGTTCATTCACTGTCTCAGAAAATAAAGACCTCAGACTTTTTAAATGAAAATATACCATTAGCATCAGATACTAATCACAAGGTAATTATTTTTAAAGAGGTTCCTAAGTAAGACACACACCCATGACACCCTGAGGCACATCTGTGCACCTAGAGACTTATTCTGCCCTTCATTGTATGTGAGTTAGTTGTCCTTGGAGTGAATAAAAGCTGCTTTCCACTTTCCATGTTACTCTACCCTCCTGCAAAAAGAGGGGAAAACAGTGTCGCTTCAGAAGATATGGATGAAGATGCATCCGATTAAAAAACATTCCTCAAGGGCAATTTGGATAAAAGTTAAGCAGGGCAACATCAAACCAGGCCCCTTCCTATAAAATACATCAAATTCAAAGAAGTTTCTTGGTTTTGTTTTCTTTTAAGTTACTAATCTTTTTAATGAATCTCAGATTCCATCAGCCAAACTGCTTTTTTGGGAAGAACAGTTTTTACCTATGTAAAGGCAAGGACTGGTTCAACAGAAAGCACGCAAAATATTAATCACATGGCAAAATACCTTTCTATTCTTTGTTTAAGAAAAAGACTCTGGCTCAAGGAATTTCAGGTGAACAGAATCGCCCACTCTGGAGAGGACAGTCCTCATCAATCCAGGTGACTTACTGTGGGCTTGTGATTCCTGAACGTGGCCCCCAGTACACCCCTATATCCTGACTGGCATGAATTACAACACCAGGTCACCTCTTCAAGAAATCCTTATTAATAAGCCCCCAACAGTGTAAAATATCAGATGTTGTGGGGATCTTTTTCAGGCATAAAGGTAGTTCCTGCCCTCATTAGGCTTCATTTTAGACTCCATGTATGTCCATATCTCATACCAAGCCTATGAGCTATCCAACATTCTATAACTCCCTTTGGAGCTATATGCTAGTCAGCACTCTTTCATTGATTCATTGATTGATTCATTCATTCATGTAACCTCCCTTATTGAAGAGCCCACAATGTGCCAGCACTGCTTGTAAGAGCTGGGAAATCAGACATGGAGGAGACAGGTAACATCCTGCGCTCAAGAACTTTATTTTCTCCTTGGCAGAGGCATTCAATAAACCAGCAAACAAATGAAGAAAACCATTTCAGACAGTGATCACTGAAATAAAAATAAAGGAACGCGGTCAGATAGGGTGGGCTAACATGGATGGAAAGGCTTCCTTGGGTAGGTGGAGATGTAGAGCTAAAATCTGATTGTCAAGGAAGAGCCAGTTGTTGAGAAGCTAGGAAAATGAATTCTGCTTGTTTTTTAGTAAAGATTGACTTACACATTATTGTATAGATTGTACAACCTCATAACCAGTATCACAGACAACTCACAGGATTCCAAGCAGAAATTCAAAACCCAGGCATAGCAAGAATGCTTAGCTTTTATTTGCCAGCAGGACAACCCCAGGCATTATTGCTCAGCTGAGGGCATATTTAATTACCAAATGCTCTGCAAATGTCTTCCAAATTGTATAGATAAAGCCATCTAAAGTGTTGACTTTCAAGAGGATATATTTCTTCCTTCATCATAGAAATGCCCGTATTCCCTGATGAATTTGCATTTCCAGTGATTCGCCATTCATTTTTAATTGACAATTATTTTCCTAAATTCTTCTAAACCACTGGGTATCTGCAAAGTGTATTTGCCTTATTTCATTAGATAACTAACTTCATTGCTACCTGAGCAATGCTTTGCTTGAGAAAAACATGCAGCACTCCTGCCTGCTATTTCACTGTACAGGCAGTATACTCACCATGCCAGGCAGATTTAGAAATGACTGCTTTTGCTTGTGGCTTACAAGAAAAGACTTTGTATCATATATTAATTTTTAAAATGTTTTCTTAAGCCCCATTTTAGCCTTTATGGCAAACCCAGTGGCCAGGTAAAAATGAATGGCTCTAATATGGTTTTGTTTAAAGGCATGAAAGTTAGCCATAGCCTTTTCCCATGTCACATCTGGACACCTCCATTATGGTCACTTAGGTGTCTGATGGTTTGTCAGAAAGCTAGCCATAACTTAGGCGGAAAACTGGACTCCATTAAAAAAACATTAAAAGCTGAGAGGGAGGCAAGCTGATATGGCATGGCTCCCAGCACTAAGAAAGCAAGAGTGCATGGTGAAGCTTAGAAATAGAAAGTGATGTCCTCATAAAAACATGGCTCTAGGCTGGTGTGCCACTAGAAATTCTTCTGTCAGTTTAGAATATTTAGCTCTAAGGGATTTTGACTTTCAAATGTATCTTTGGATGCAAAATAGACTGCACAGGAGGAGATAGCATAGAAGACGAGAAAGCAGCATTTGCTCCCAATTATGATCAGCTTACGTTAAACTGAAAATTTCTTTTCTTCCAGATAGAATACTTGATTAGAAAGGGGGCAAGTAGATTAGATGAGCTACCTTGCTGACATCAAGTGATTCTCTGGCCTCCATAACTAGAAAATGTTGCTGATAACTGATAGAGCTAAACAATATTAAAAGCTTCAGCACTACTGGTTATCAGGGGAACCTTTCAGCCTAATTGGAAAGCTCAAAGCTTCAGGCGTCTGAATTTTTTGGTCTGGGGCTCTTCTACAGCATTCCAATGCAGTATATCCAATCAATAATGTGATGCTATGCACAATACCATCACGAGGCTTATTAACTCCCCTGAGTTTTGTATTTGACTTGTTAAACTCTAAAAAGAGTTGGAGAAAGCACAGAAAAGAAATATCTTGGTCCCTAGCTGCCAAAATATAAAACAAATAAACAAACTTCAGTGCTCAAAGAAAACTGAAAAGGGAAAATGGAATATATATACAGATGTACTTTCATGCAGAAAACATGAGCATCTTAGATGACTTCTCTTAGTGTGATACTTCCTGAGTGTTAGGCAAAGGGGGCATCCACCCAAGCAGACTGAATTATGTGCTACAATTCAGTTATGATGACACAGATTCCACTCTAAAACCTATGGACATGAGGCTTTTTTCCACAGCCGACTGTGGTACTTTTCAGCCCACCCTGGCTACAAGCAGTGGTTATAGCTGCATCAACTGGAGGCAGGCATCCCAAGGAAGTTCAATACAGTAGTTCATCAGAGCGACACTCGCTTGCATCTGGGATACTTCACAATTTTCTTAACCAATCTCTTTGCACAGAACCAAACAGCAGAATCTTCACACTCTGGTGACTCTCACAGAACACACTTGATTCAGATGTTTGTGCAACTGTCTGCTCCAGAGAACTTCTGCTGAAATCATCAGGGAAGTTTTTGACAGCAACAACCAGAAAAAGTTCTTCATTTGGTTTTGAACTTTCCTTTTCTCCCAAAGGTTCATCAAGCCGCCTCCATCCGAGGTGTGAAAGGGAAAATAGGTAGTATCAACATCCGAGTGAAAGGTAAGGAGCAGAAGTCAGAGTTCAGATCAAATCCAGCACCTGCTCCTGCACTATGATGGGAATGGAAATGGCACAAGCCTCTTTTCTGTGTGTGTTAAGAGATACACAGACCTAAATTTCAACCTAAAGACGTATATTTACTCACATTTGAATATTTCTGAAGTCATATTACAGCCCACAATCGCTGTCAGCCAGCAGCAGTCAGCCTTAGTTGTCACTGCCTGTACAAAGGCATGAAACCACAATGGCTGGGGAGAGAATCCTGGAGATAAGAGTGGAGACCTTTCTTAGGAAATGCTACATCACCAGCACTCTCGATGGCAAAGAGGATGATCCTGTGCGGCCAAACACAAACCTGATGACTCCAAGTTGGAAAATAATTCAGAAGAGTCAGACTCCGATTGTGAAGTTTTCTAAGTAACTGATTTATTTCATTTATACTTGCCTTATTACATACTCGCAAAAGATGTATATGAGAGAAATCCATGCCAAAATAAGTTTAAAAACTTTTTCAAGGTCTCACTCTGTCATCCATGCTGGAGTGCAGTTGCTCGATCTTGGCTCACTGCAACCTCCACCTCCTAGGCTCAAACAATCCTCCCACCTCAGCCTCCAGAGTACTGGGATTATAGGTGTGCACAGCCATGCCTAGCTAATTTTTAGTATTTTTTGTAGAGATGGGGTTTTGCCATGTTGTCCTGGCTGGTCTCAAGTGATCCGTCCACCTCTGCCTCCCAAACTACGAGGATTACAGACATGAGCCACTGAGCGTAGCCAAGAAACTTTTCCAATAGGTAGACAATAAAAATTCTAAGGATTAAAACAATTACTGTGCTATAGTTGTGGTGGCATATCTTTCTTACTTCATGGTACATAAATTAGTACAACTGATGACATCAAAAATTCAATGAAATATATAATATTTGTGACCTAGAAGAGTCTACTTAGCGGCTCTGAGCTTCCGATTTCTCTTCTAGAGAAGGAGAATAATAACCCCAACCTCCCAGAGAGATGGGGACTGAAAGGGCCAGCCCAGATGGAGTTCACAGAATCCTGTGTCCAACGTTGTCTGTTTCCAATCAATAGTAGCAGCTACTCTCTTCTTGTCATTTCTCTATTTCAGGCTGGCTACAATACAAATATCACAAACAGACTGTTTACTTATCTCAGTGTACTTTTCTTTGTTAAACTCACCAACCATACACCAGGTGGACAAAACAAGCACCAAGAAGGCTTTGATGACGAGTGCTTTTTTTTTTTTTTTTTTTTTTTTTTTTTTTTTGGTGATCGTCTATGAAGCAGATAAAAGGAAATGAAATGATTGTTTGAATCCAGCGTTCTAATGGTAGAGTAATTGTGACATCAAATCAAATTTTTTTAAATGCCACTGCAGTGGAATAGAACTGAATACGTCAATCTCAAAGTGGGTAGAAAAAATTGTTTCTTTTTTTTAAGGAAAATTTTGACAATCAAAGAATGAGCCAACTAAAATACCAAATTGCATTTAAGTCAAAAGGTTAGAGGACTGTTATTTTTCTCTGATTCCAACAAATGGGAAAAAGGGAACATGCAAATGAGCAAACACAACCTAAACTAAAATTAGCTTTTATTTTTACTTAATTTTTTCCTTTTAGAAAATCCATTTTTAAGTGGTTGTTTCCTTTTAAAACAGTAGAGAAACAGAGACAGTGGATTTCCAGTTTCCATTTTCATTCTGAGTATTTTCCTGCACAAATCTTCACCATAATACTGTAGATATCTCCTTTCTGCTTTGTAAGGCCATAGTTGGTAGGTCATATACAGAAAAGAACAAGTTAGACCTTCTTATACCTTAACAAATGTGCAACCGTGCTGTTTTAAAAGACTAGATGTGCAGACAGACAGAAGAACATCTAAGTAGAAAATATCAAGACAAACCAGTAATCATTAATGTATTCTTAGAGTCATGGCCTCTATTAAAATTATGGGATTATAATTTATGACCAAATTGCAATTCCATAACTTTAGGTCAGTGTACACCTCAAACAAACAAAAACAATCTGTTTTTAATGCATAGGGTGGAAAAGATAAGAAAGAATATAACACCAAAAGAAAATAATTCTGCCTGACGGAACCCCTGGAAGAGCGAACTGAATAAGTAGGCGAGTGGACATCAGTCTTCACCTGAAGTGCCCTTCTTCCTTCAGCCCACTAAGCTAGGCATTTGGAGTTGCTGTTGCAGGCATAGAATATTCATGAGACCCATTAGTTCACGCTGTCTGTTGCTGTGTACTTTGGCAAATAAATATTTTGCATGTCCCAAAATAAGCTCACAGGTGGAGATGGCAGCACATTCAGAGCCACAAAGAGGCCCGTAAACTTACATGACATGGCTTTGAGCTCCCGTGACAGCACAGCTGCTGCTGGAATTGAGAAGGAGTGTTCCTTGCACCTCTGCCCCTCTCTGTAACCCAGCCCCACATTTTTAGATGAATATAGCTGAACAGAATCTATTCAGGGAAGGTAGAGCAAAATGGTACAGACTTTGGGCTCCCACCACCCCACCAAACCCGCTCTCTTTAAGGACACCAGTGACTTAGTAGCCAAATCTTTTGGACAGATTTTTAGCATCTTCCTTTTCCTCTCTTGACCACATTCTCCTTAAAATCCTCTCCTTCCCTGGGGGTTTCAGAACACCATCCTGTCTTGGGGATACTTCTACACAGAAGCTATGGTCTCTGCCTCTTATGCTTCTGCTTCTTCTCCTTCTTCCTCTTCCTTCTCCTCCTCCTCTTCTTCTTTTTCTTCATCTTCCTTTGGTTGTTGTTGTTTGTAGAGATAGGGTCTCACTTTGTTGCCCAGGCTGGAGTGCAGTGGTGTAATCACAGCTTATTGCAGCCTAGAACTCTTGGGCTCAAGCAATCTTCCTGCCTCAGCCTCATGAATAGCTGGGACTACAGGTATGCACCACTAAGCCCACCTAATTTTTTTTTTTTTTCTATTTTTTGTAGAGATGCAATCTCATTATGTTGCTCAGGCTGGTCTTGAACTCTTGGCCTCAATTAATCCTCCCACCTCAGTCTTCCAAAGTGCTAGGATTACAGGTGTGAGCCAATGTACCTGGCGTTGGCTTCCTCTTGACACCCCCTGAAGGCTGGTGTTCCCCAGGACCTTCCCACTCAAGTTATTGTTCAAGAGCCAGCAGCATGGGTACCACTTGGGGGCTTGTCAGAAATCCTAGTGCTCAGAATAACGCTTTGAGAACAAATCTACCTCCCAACATCCACCATCTGACTCTACCTTTCTCTCCCCACTGTGACTGTCTTGGTTTACGACCTGATCGTCCCTCATCTGGAGTATTAATCACTTAACTGGTCTTCCTTACTTCATTCTCTCTTCTTCCATAAATTTTGTAATGCAAATTTTATCATGTCTGGGCAAGTTGAATAATAGCCCCTCAAAAATATACACATTCTATCCCTGGAACTTGTGAATGTTGCCTTACATGGAAAAAAGTGACTCTGCAGGTATGATTAAGTCAGGAATCTTGAGATGAGATTATTCTGAATTACCCAGGTGGACTCAGCGTACTCTGAATGGTTCTTATAAAAGAAAGGCAGGAGGATCAGAGTGAATAGTTGGAGATGTGACAATAAAAGCAAGAAACTGGGCTGGAGTGATTTGAGGAAGGGGCCGCAAGCCAAGCAATGCAAGTGGCCTCTAGAAACTATAAAATGAAGCAAGGAAATAGATTCTTCTCTAGAGCCTCCAGAAGGAACACAGCCCTGCTGACATTCTGAGTTTTATATTTCTGACCTCCAGAGTGGTAAAATAAAAAAGGTTCACCAGGATCACTTGAGGCCAGGAATTTGAGACCAGCCTGAGCAACATAGTGAAACCCCATCTCTACCAAAAAAAAAAAAAAAAAAAAAAAAAAAATTAACTGGGTACACCTGTAATCCCAGCTACTCAAGAGGGCTGAGGCAGAAAGATTGCTGGAACCCAGGAGTTTGAGACTGCAGTAAGCTATGATCGTGCCACCAAACTCTACTCTGAGTCACCCCAACAGATGAGGAAACTGAGTTGCAGGGGTTACATGGCTTGCCCAAAGTCAAACATTAAATAACAGAGCAGAGATTCAAACCCAAGCAGCCTGACTCCAAGTCCTATATGTGTAATCACTATGCTACGTGTTTAATTGATTCTAGTATGCACATTTTCTTCAATCAATTATTGTCATAGTTTAATTGGCTGCTTTCTTTCTTCCTGTGGAACATTGTATGACTTCATTCTCATGCTGCTAATAAAAGGCATACCTGGGACTGGGTAATTTATAAAGGAAAAGAAGTTTAATGGATTCACAGTTCCACATGGCGGGGGAGGCCTCACAATCGTGGCAGAAGGTGAGGGAGGAGCAAAGGCACATCTTACATGGCAGCAGGCAAGAGAGCTTGTTCAGGGGAGCTCCCCTTTATAAAATCATCAGACCTCATGAGACTTATTCACTATCATAAGACTAGCAGAGGAAAACCCACCCCCATGATTCAATTACCTTCCTCAGTCTCTCCTACAACACATGGGGATTATGAGAACTACAATTCAAAATGAAATTTGGGTGGGGACATAGTCAAACCATATCAGACATAAAATAACTCTATGTCTTAAAGTTGATGGCATCTTAAATTCCATGGTGTAGAGTGTGTTGCTTAATGACACAGTCAAGGCAGAAAAGCTCTGGCTCCTATGACATTTTCACTCTCGTTTCCCTTCCAATCTCAATCCAGAAGAGTGATTTCAATGAGAGGGAGTACAAGACTTTTCAGGAAACTGAAACTTTCTTTTGTGGTTAGGAAATGGCCTGGGCTAGGAGTCTTACCTTCTGTTCACTTGGACAGGAAAGGACCCTTGAGGGTCAGGGCTGGGTCATATGCAGCCTGAACGGGAGCCACTTATCTCCCTCCTCACCCAGAAAGTGTGGTTGTGGGGGATTCCCAGAGTGTGTTTGCATATGGGGGTGAAAGGCTGGCCAAAGTTCATAGCAACAAAGGCCCAGAAACCAATTAATAGAGTAAGATTCTGTGTATAACCCTTAGGGGAAAACTCTTCCTTAATTAGAGACCAATTTGGACAACAGGACTGGAGCTCATGGAAGAGTCCCTCTACTAGTATCTCTGACCAAGCTTGCACTTAAGCCAATAAAGAATTAAGTTTAGCAAGAACATATAAACAGAACCATTGTTGTTTTATGATAGGAAAATTATATTCAATTTTTTTTTATTCTCCCCACACCCTTCCACCAATTATATTCATTCTAAATCCCTGTTTGTTCCCTTCCCAGCAGTCCTTAGGTCCCTACCCTAACAGACTTGGAACGAGCAACATCCTGAGACTATAATTCAGGTCTTATATTTATACACCTCACAGTCCCTCGTGGGGCTTACTCCAGGTATTTGTGGACCAACTGTATGAATTAATGAATGGATGTGATGAACAACAATATTCTCAGAGCCCCAGAAGTCTAGGATAGGAGATGGTTTAGAGGAGGCTGCTTGCGGTCAGGAGTTCTAGGAACAAGAGCAGGGACATCTGGTTGACTTTCAGGGAATTAGGAGCAAGGTCATGCTCACAGCTATATTATATATTGTACTGGACCCAAGTGTTAACTGCAAAATTTCCAGAATGTTCTAATATTCTTAGGCCCTAAGAACTTCAAAGAAGTTCTAAATATTTTAAATATATTTTGGCCTTTTTGTTTGTTTGTTTGTTTTGTTTTTTTGAGATGGAGTCTTTCTCTGTCACCCAGGCTTGAGTGCAATGACACGATTTCAGCTCACTGCAACCTTGGCCTCCCAGGTTCAAGCAATTCTCCTGCCTTAGCCTCCTGAGTAGCTGGGAATACAGGCACACACTCCCATGCCTGGCTAATTTTTGTATTTTTAGTAGAGACTGGGTTTCACCATGTTGGCCAGACTGGTCTTAAATTCCTGACCTCAAATGATCTGCCCTTCTTGGCCTCCCAAATTGCTGGGATTATAGACATGAGCCGCCGTGCCTGGCCTGTAATATATTTTGAATAGACAGAAGGAGGGAAAGAAACTTGCTGGCTGATATGGGGCTGAGCTATTCTGTTGGACTGAAAAGTAGTGAAACAAGAATGACATCTGTAAAGACTCAGAGTCACAAGCAGAGGTTGGTTTTGAAGCTTACCTTGATGACTAAAGAGGAAGTGAAGCCTGGATGCAATGGGTGGGGAGAGATGACCAGGAAGATAAGGGGGAAGAGGCCGGGCAGTGGCTCAGGCCTGTAATCCCAGCACTTTGGGATGATGAGGCAGGTGGGGCGCTTGAGCCCAGGAGTTGGAGACCAGCAACACAGTGAAATCCCATCTCTACAAAAAAATTACCAAAATTAGCCAGGTGTTGATGGTACACACCTTGTCGTCTCAGCCACCTGGGAGGCTGAGTTAGGAGGACAGCTTGAGCCCAGAAGGTTGAGGCTGCAGTGGACTATGATGGTGCCACTGTACTCCAGCTCTGGGTAACAGGGCAAGACCCTATCTCAAAATAAACAAATAAACAAATTTTTAAAAACAGCAAAGAAAGATAAGGGGAAAGACAGCCTAAGAATGATGAAGACACCTTCACTTCTCGTTGAAGGGAAAGCAAGAGCAACTGCCAGGCTCCTAAGGAAAGGAATGAAAGAATACAAAGGAAGGGAGGGAGGAAGGGAGGGAAGGAGGATCCCCACAGAGGAAGACTCTCCAAGAAACCCAAGAGTAGTAACCTACTGTGACTTTTGCTACCCAAGAACAAGCACCCTGAAGCCCCTCCACGTCTTTCCCCGAACCTCAACAACCCAAGTTGTATGTGTCTCACTGGAGAAATAACTTACAAAAATGAAAAAGCCATTCGGTTTCAAATCCCAAGCATCCGAAAGACTCTGATTTTAAAAAGAAATACGCGTACATCTAGTCACTGAGCAGCAACTAGAGTTGCTAACACAATAACTGTAATTAGAACAACAAAGAGAGATCAGGTTTTGCCTTCCAGACGTACTAGGGGCAATTGGGGGAGGCGATTTGTTGATGCTTTATAAGCAACCCGGACTTAAATGCGACTTAGGTGAGTGTCTACTAGTGAGGAGAAGAGAATTCATTTTGTCTTACGTAACAGGGAGGGGTCTGAGCATATGAGAGCTGTGTTGGGCAGCCAGATCACCCCACAAGCTGGGTTTGATATTATAATTGGGGGTGACTCCCAAGAGAAAGTCCGCAGCAGTGAACTTGAGGGAAACGAGCACACTCCAGGAATAAGAAGAAAATGGTTAATAGCAAGCTGAAGGGTAAAGAAAAGCTCAACCCTCAGAATCAGCTGGAGGCAGTTCAGACGCCATGTGGAGGTGCACAAGGTCTGCACGCCTCTGAGCACAAAAGTCTGAAAGGAAGAGGTAAATTAAAGACTGTGCAACAGAAAGTGTAGATTTATGAAAGCAGCCTTTAAAAACCACACACTTTATCAGAAACTAATGAAACAGAAGAGTCCTCTCCCTCTTCTCCCCTGCTTCCTTACCATCGCTAATCAAAAGAACTGAAAAATAAAAGATCATGAAAATTTGAAGGGGGAAAAAAAAAGAGGCAGACAGGGAGGGGCCGGTGAGGAGAAGAGAATTCTACATTTGAAGATAGAATCCTACAGGTGAGACTGGGGGCAAGAGTTTCCAATTACAGGGAAGGGCGAAAATGGCAGAGAAAATATGAAATATCGTATTTGTGTTTGTTCTGTACCGAAAATGAGGATCTTCCTACCCCAAGGACAATTTTTACGGAAAGCAAAATGTACTGTGAGAGAAGATGGAATCTCTCTGTATGTTCACAGAGCAGCCCAAACGGGACTGTTCCAGCCACCCTTGACAGCTGGTCACATGCCCTGACCCCCATACTGCAGCTACGAGGAGCCCAGCCATGACCCTCATGCGTCCTCCACCCCATCCCCGAATAACACAATCGCCGTGAACCCAACGAAAGCATGAACACAAACATCTAGAGAGGTAGCTCCATTTTTTTTTTTTAAGTAGAGACCAGGTCTTCCTATGTTGCCCAAGCTAGCCTCAAACTCCTAAACTCAAATGATCCTCCTGCCTTGGCCTCCCAAAGTGCTATCATTACAGGTGTGAGCCACTGCGCCCAAATGCATCTCCATTTTTTTTTTTAATTTTTTTTTTTTTTTTTTTTTTTTAAGACGGGGTTTCACCATGTTGGTCAGGCTGGTCTTGAACTCCCGACCTCAGGTGATCCGCCCGCCTTGGCCTCCAAACTGCTTGGATTACAGGCGTGAGCCACTGCGCCCGGCCTTGCATCTCCATTTTTAATCAGAAGCTACTGCAGTTCTCCTGCCTCCAATTTTTCTTCCCCGTGCTGGGTCAATCCATGTTCTGCTCTCTGATAAGTCTGGAAAGCTTGACTTTCTGTGTCCTTTCTACCACCTTACGGAGGCCTTGGGCTGTCTCTGAGGTTATCTTTCAACCTTCAGTGACCCACCTGAGTACCACGCCCCCGTCTCACACTCTTCAGTGTGAACATTCTCTTGCATTCCCACAAATTCATGGTCACAAACTTGGGTTACATGGTCCATTTTCCCTCTGCTCTGACCTTCTGCCCCCTCCACCCGTCTAAATACCACATCTTTTAAGATTCACCTCTTTTATTTATTGCTTTATTGAACCACATTTCAAATACTATACAGTTCACTCACTTTAAGTGTATAGTTCAGTGGCATTTAGTACATTTGCACAACTGTGTAACTATTGTCACTCTCTAATCTCAGAACTATTTTTTTTTTATTTTATTTTTTTTGAGAGACAGAGTCTTGCTCTATCACCCAGGCTGGAGTGCAGTGGCATAATCTTGGCTTCCTGCAACCTTCACCTCCCAGGTTCAAGTGATTCTCCTGCCTCAGCTTCCCAAGTAGCTAGGATTACAGGTGTGGACCACCAAACCTGGCTAATTTTTGAGTTTTTACTAGAGATGGGGTTTCACTATATGTTGGACAGGCTGGTCTTGAACTCCTGACCTCAGATGATCCACCCACCTCAGTCTCCCAAAGTGCTGGGATTACAGGTGTGAGCCACTGTGCCTGGCTTTTCAGAACATTTTTATCACCCCAAAAAGAAACCTTAGATCCATTAGCAGTCCCTGCCCTTCTCTCTCCTGTCTCTCCTTACCCACCCCATCCCCTGGCAACCACTAATATACTTTCAGTCTCTATGGAAGCTTTGCCTATTCAGGACATTTCACATAAACAAAATAATATGTGGTCTCCGTGACTGGCTTCTTTCTTTCCCTTTGTTGCCAAGGTTCACCATGTTTTAGCATGTATCAGTACTTCACTCTTTTCTCTGACTGCATAATATTCCACTGAATGGATATGCCACACTGTGTTTATCCATTCATCAGCTGATGGCTATTTGGGTTGTTTCTGCTTTTTGGCTATCATGAATAATGCTGCTATACTATTTACATACAGGTTTTATGTGTACCTGTATTTTCTTTCTCTGGGAGTGAAATTACTGGGTCATAGAACCATTTCATGTGTAATGTTTCCAGGAACTGCGAAAATGTTTTCCAAAGTAGCTGAACCACCCACATTCCCACAAGCAAGTATGAGAGTTCCAATTTTCCCATGACCTTGACAACATCTGTTGTCTAAGATTCACTTTTAAGAAGAAACACACATATATGCAATTTGGTGATCTTTCACTATGTGGTAGTGTCTGTGCTCAGTGCTCTGTCTCTGTGTTATCTTGTGTAATCTTTACAGACCCCAAGAAGCAAATATCATTTTCCTCTTTTCACATATGACATAATCAAGGATTCAAAAACACTGGTGTCAGGGCAGGGATCCATCCCTACTTGCCTGCCTCCAAAGCCTACCTTCAAATACTACCCTAGGTAGCCTCCATAATGGCTTTCCAAGCTAACCCCAGCCCAAATGATCATTTCTTCTTCAGAAATGTGAGCTAGTAATGGTTTGCATACCACCTGGTCTTGTTCTCTGATGATTATTAAAAACATTATTTTCCTAACTGGACAGTGAACATTTCATTGGCTAAAACTACTCTATTTCTGACATGTACTTGGGAAGTTAAATGCTAATAAATACTTAATGGGCTGACAAAATTTTGTAGAATGTGACATGTTTTGCTTTCTTTATCCTGAGAGGTAGGGAATAAGTTAAAGATACAGAATTTCCCTTTCAGCTTCTTGCCTGAATGAAGCAAGAAGGTACAGATGTGACAATGCTTCCACTCAAATTCACATAATCCCAAAAAACAAAACAAGCAAACAAAACCAGAAATCCGTGTTTCAGAGATTATTACCTGTTTTTTAAGCAAGGTTTTATAATAGAATAAATAATATATAATCTGGCTTTTTCCTTGAAACCCAAGATACACATAATTTACCACACACACACGTACATATGTACATGTGTACATTTTTTGCATGTGTATTATGTGCCAAGGGCTTTTATATATATATTATATCTGATCCCTCCAACACCACCACAAAGTAGGTATTAATTGCCCCCCATTTTACATACAAGCAAACTGATGCCCAAAATGTTCATGCAAGCAAGGCTGTGCAGCTAGTAAATGGTAAGACCAACTTTGGCCTGGTGTTCTCTTTTTTTGAGACGGAGTCTTGCTCTGTTGCCAGGCTGGAGTACAATGGCTTGACCTCGGCTCACTGCAACCTCCACCTCCTGGGTTCAAGTGTTCTCCCACCTCAGCCTCCCGAGTAGCTGGGACTACAGGTCTGTGCCACCACACCTGCTAATTTTTGTATTTTTAGTAAATACAAAAAATACTATGCTGGCCAGGCTGATCTCAAAGTCCTGACCTCATGATCCACCCTCCTCAGTCTCCCAAAGCGCTGGGGTTACAGGCATGAGCCACCGCACCCGGCCTTGCCTGAGGCTCTTTTCACAGTACCACACTACCTCTTTCAGATGTCCAGGAGGAGCCACGTAGCTTGGTTATGGGCTTCCATTAGTTTGTCCTCTTATCTTCTTTCAGCACCTATCCTGCGGCGGTGAACCACTGACTCATAATTTTCCTGAATTCTCAATAAAACAAAACTACCATCTATTGGCTCTAGGTTAGAACTAAAAGGTGGTTGTGGAGAATTGTTTCCCACAGAGGACTGAATTTATCCTGAGAGAAATCTCAAGACCCTCTCCTTACCTCTCATAGATAGTACAATACAAAGTACTTAGACAAAGAATATGCGCTCAGCTGTGCTCTCTAAAGGTTACTCCTCTAAGTAATATGGACCAGTGTTTCTTTCTTTCTTTTTTTAAAAATAGAGATGGGGTCTGGCTGTTTGTCCAGGCTGGTCTCAAACTTCTGGCCTCAAGTGATCCGCCTGCCCCAGCCTCCCAAAATGCTGGGATTACAGGCATGAGCCACTATACCCAACCTAGACCAGTATTTAGGTGATGCTTTTGAATACAGATTTTCACCATCACACACTAAACTTACTCAGTGAGCCTGTCTAGGGCTGAGGTCCTAGAAATCTACATGGGATTGTTACCTACGTTCCTGAAAATACAGTAGAAGTACAGTATTCTAATTTTATGGGACCATCACTCTATACGTGGTCCTTCATGGATGGGAATGCCCTCTGTGGTGCATGACTGTAGTTCCTCCTTATAGATGCTAACGGTAATTAAATAATCCCATACAGGAATACTTGCAAATTGATTAATACTCAAAAGAAAAAGTCCAGTGAACTATGAGTGCTTATAACAGAGAACACTGATCTGGTCCCAAAGGGAAAAAAACTTTCCCTAAGGTTTTCTCATGAGCTGAAGGATGAACAGGCATTACTAAGCGAGAGGAAGGAAACAGTGTGCTACTCACAGGTGATGTGTCCTGTGCAAAGGCCCTGAGGCAGTGAGCTGAGCTGGAAGAGCTAAACGTGGCCGAAGCAGCAGAGACTACTCAGAGCTGGGAGAAAGGAGCTTCATGAAAGAGCAGAGGGAGAAGGGCTAGATCAAGCAAGCTCTTGGGAGGTTGTGGTCTTTACTCCAAGAGCAGAGAGAAACCATTGAATATATGGTTTTTAGTTTTAATCTTTTAATGTTATTTTCCAATTTTATTTTTAATTTTTTTACATTTGTCTTATTTTTTGTTAGGAGCCTACTGAGGGCCAGGGCCCTTCTATCAGCAAAATAAGTCTATGCCCTAGGAAGTAGAGTCTCTGCCCGCCTGCTTTTCAGTTCACATCTTTCCTGCTTGTGAAAGGGAGAAGCAACCTGTCTGCATAACACGAATGTGAGCGTAATGGGTGACTGACTTGATTTCTACATTATAAGTCAGTGGCTAGGGTTCATATTCTTTTCAGACGTCTCTTCTTATTGTCCAGACAATTCCTACGGTGCTGAACCGTGGACAGGGAGTTGAGAATTCTGCATCAGTCAGATCTTTTGTTGACTCTCAAGGACATTTGGAATTAAGCAAGCCAAGGGTAATCAATTCTGATGCTTTAGGCTATTAGACCACCCGTGGGGCTTGGGAGATCTTTCCTGTTGTATATAAAATGGTACAATGGCTTCGCGTGTGACAAGCTCTCCTCCCTCTCGCCCTAATGTATTACATAGTGGCCTCTGCCAGAGGCAAATACCTCACTACCCATTGCAGGGTCCAGTTCAGTTTGGGAAAACTTAGAGTCATTAAGAAATAATGGAATTTGTTTTCATTTGCAGGAGCAAACTCTGCTTTCTTCGTCAAAAGGAAATGTGTGTATCTACATCTATAATCAATATGAAACCACATGTGGAGACAGAGAACAGGAAGAGAAAACTAGGAGAAGCTTCTAACTTTGAAGTGTTCAATTTAGACGTCCTCCAGATTTTTTCTATGATTTGACACATGTAATGTACAACTGGGCAGACAGTGCAAGGCGTTTATCTTCTAAAAGGTTCAAGTTTCAGCGATGTGAAGTTTGGGAAAGTAATTACTTAGAGAAAAAGTGGACAGTTTCCTTTGGATAGTGGCTGTCTTATCCACATAATTTGCCTGCAAGAGGGAATATCAGCACCCCTATTAGGTTCTCCTAGTCTAATTAGGACACAGACACAGTCAAGATTCTTCAAAATTAAGAGCCAGCTAATTAGGTGGCAAAGACGTTCCTCTAGAACTTGCTTTCGTTGAGAAATACCTTTCCCTTTGTTTATCACCAACAGAGGATGTGGAAAGGCACAGAGAAGGGCAAGAAAGATGTATGCAAGTTAAAAAAAAAAAATGGGAATAGAATACGAATGGGGTGTCCAAAGAATGGAGACCTGTGTTCTGTTCTCTCCAGTCCTTTCTATGAGCATTTGGCTTCCAGGCATCCTGCGTTGGACCCTGTGAATGAAGCTAAGTTACAGGGATTATGACCCAGCCTGGTGGTGCAGGCATGTTAATCAGCAGGGGAGTGTGGGAAAGGTATGTCCTGACACTTGTCTACCCATCTGCCTCCCTGTCTCCTTCCCTCCTTGTATAAAAACAAAAACAAAACAAAAACAGGTGTGGGCATGGGCAATAGAAAGCTCAACCTCATCATGAATAGTTACGCTTCCTTTGGGGCAAAGCCACCCCTTTCCTGCTAACTCACAGGACAAAGGTCTTACTGAGGTTTCAAAGGACTGCACCACAAACCACTATGGCACACATTTACCTGTGTAACAAACCTGCATGTCCTGCATATGTATCCTGGAACTTAAAATTCAATTTAATTTAATTGTAAAAAAGAGCTGCACCTTGTCTGATATATCTGAGTTAACACACCAATGAATGAGCATGTTAACTCCTCCCAGGAACCAAGCTCTGTCTACAGAGAGATCATCATAGAATCTCAATAGCCCTTACCACAGGTATGACATCAGAACAACAACGAGAGTCAACGTCTTCATACAAAAGGGAAAGAGAAGGAGGAGGAGGAGAGGAAGGAGGAAGAACTCACTAGTTTCTTCCTTCAAACAAGAAGCTTGATAGTCCATGGATAAAGAAATTGGCTGATTTGATGTCTCCTGTTTTATTTACTGACTTTTGCAACATAGAACAACTTATGTGAAAAGTGTATTCACTGTTTCAGTTTATATATGCTTCCTACAAGAGCCTGCTTTTTGTCTAGGAAGCCAGAGATGGATATACGAAAGAGAGACTTGAGAGCAAAATAACATGACTTTGGGGAAATCATTCTTTCTCTTTCCTCATCTTCAATACGATTAGATTAACAACACTGGGTAAAAGAACAAAACGAAGCAGTGGAGGTGACTGTTTGGTAAAGTTGTATAAATATAACTTCTCATTGTCTCTGTCTGAATAAGGGGTGCTAGAAAAGGAACATTACCACAGGAAAATAGCAGGACTAGGTAAAATAATGTCAGTGCTAGCAAAGGCTAAATATATCAGAGATTAAAATATAGACTCAAAACTGTGTCAAGACACTTTGAAATTTAACATGTTGTCTAAATGTGGACATTATCTTTTTTTTTTTTTTTTTTTTTTTTTTGAGACAGAGCTTTGCTCTTGTTGCCCAGCCTGGAGTGCAAAGGCAAGATCTCAGCTCACCACAACCTCTGCCTCCTGGGTTCAAGAGATTCTCCTGCCTCAGCCTCCCAAGTAGCTGGGATTACAGGCATGTGCCACCATGCCCAGCTAATTTGTATTTTTAGTAGAAACAGGGTTTCTCCATGTTCGTCAGGCTGGTCTCAAACTCCTGATCTCAGGTGATAACACCTGCCTAGTCCTCTCAAAGTGCTGGGATTACAGGCGTGAGTCACCGCGCCCAGCCTTAACATTATCATTTTAATTTACTTTCTTGTTCTTTCAGGAATGACAAATGAGAACTTGTGACATCTATGAACTCAAGGAAGAAAAGGGAGAAGTGGTTTTACACCTTCTCCACCGCCTAACCCCAACCCTACTACCTATAAACGTGCAGAGAAGCAGACTGCTTGGGCTTGTGTTTGTCCTTTAATTTATTCATTATCAATTTTACATTTTTAAGTTTCCATTATAGGTTTAGTTCTTTCTAGATCAAGCACAAGGAAAAACTTTCTCAGCGCTTTTGCGCTGGTGCATTTCTATGAGAACCAAGACACATTTCAGGGAGGATGAGTTAAATATACCAGTATCTAGAAACGGTGTGCCTCTAAATATGATTATGACAGGCCACTCTGCCATCAGCACCAATCTTCCTTACAAACAATTCACAAAAAATAATAAATGATGAACTGCTGATGGACATCAGTTTTTAGATTGAATAGATTTTAAAATCAGAGAGTTACACCCTTATAGGAAATGAAAGAAGCAGGGAAAAGATGTGTTTTTACTCTTTAAAATTAAAAAGGTTCTCTTGGCTGGGCGCGGTGTCTCACACCTGTAATCCCAGCACTTTGGGAGGCCGAGGCGGGCCGATCATGAGGTCAAGAGATCGAGACCATCCTGGCCAACATGGTGAATGAAGCTAAGTTACAAAAATTAGCTGGACGTGGTGGCGTGCGCCTGTAGTCCCAGCTACTTGAGAGGCTGAGGCAGGAGAATTGCTTGAACCCAGGAGGCAGAGGCTGCAGTAAGCTGAGATCGCGTCACTGCACTCCAGCCTGGCACCTGGCAACAGATCAAGATTCCGTCTCAAAAAAAAAAAAAAAGGTTCTCTTGCTATTATTTTCAGAACAACAACAAAAAAAAAAAAAAAAAAAAAAAGGAAGGGAAGAAAGAGAAAAAAGAAATCTATTTTCAGGAAATAAAAGAGCTCCAATAAAACTATACCAAGTACAATGAGACCAGTGGTAGGTATTAAGGCTGAATGGACAGATCAGGCATCTCTAGATGGTCATAGAAATTACCTAAGAAAATCAAGGCTGTGGCTGTCTCTAACCCAATCCAAACCTCAAAGAAAAGTAAAAGCAGGTTTTCTTTTCATGATTCTAAATAACCAGTTTAGTTCATTATTTTATGAATCTGCAAGCTGTCGTAGATTCTGTATTTTCAGGAACAAGTTCCCATCTACACAATGACAAACACATAGGGTATGTCCAAAATATTGTCAAACACCAGGCGGTTTTGCCTACATAATTCCAAGTATCCAGACAAACCATTCGACAACTTCCAGCAATTTGATTTGGCTCAGACTATCCAAGTTTTTCTAACATAATGAAGGAATCTGCAATGAATGGGGCATTTTAGCTGTGCCGGATAAAGAATGATGATCACTCCCAGCTCTTACTCACGCTGGATCTTCAATGTGATGACATGGTCAACACGAGGTGTTGGAGTTTCTGCCCCACTTCTTAGTGGGCCATTGTGACCAGGTGCAACTCATACATAACACCAATTAAGAAGAGAATCAGAAAACCAGATGTCTCCCTTTGTCTTTTTTACCATATTGTACTTCTCCCCCCTCACCTATTTAATATTTGTATAATGCATTCATTTTTAATTGTGGCATGTATAGATATAAATTTCCATTGTAATGATTTAAAAAAAAAATTTTTTTTTTGAGACAGAGTCTCGCTCTGTCACCAGGCACCGGGCTGGAGAGCAGTGGCACGATCCTGGCTCACTGCAACCTCCATCTCCCAGGTTCAAGCAATTCTCCTGCCTCAGCCTCCCGAGTAGCTGGACTACAGGTGAGTGCCACCACACCCAGCTAATTTTTGTATTTTTTAGTAGAGACAGAGTTTCACCATGTTGACCAGGATGGTCTCGATCTCTTGACCTTGTGATCTGCCCGCCTCAGCCTCCCAAAGTGCTGGGATTCACTGTAATGATTTTTAAGTGCACAGTTCACTGGCATTAAGTACAACCTTCACATTGTTGTACAACCATCACCACCATCCATGTCCAGATCTTTTTCATCTTCCCAAATTGAAATTCTCTGTACTCCTTAAACTAATAGCTCCCCATTCCTTCCTCTTCCCAGCCCCAGGTAACTACTATTCTACCTTCCATCTTTATGAATTTGACTATTCTAAGTACCCTACATGAATGGAATCATACAATATTTGTCCTTCTCTCTCCATTCTATTTTGATATTGCCAGAAAATCCAAAAGTTAGAAAAGTTAAACTATGTATTTGTTGTAGAAGATCAAAGGTTTAGCTTCTTCTCTCCCCAAAAGACATTTTTTTCTTTTATTCTTTTTTTTTTTTTTTTTTTTTTGATATGAATTTTCACTCTTGTTGCCCAGGCTGGAGTGCAATGGCACAATCTTGGCTCACTGCAACCTGGCCTGTGTTCAAACAATTCTCCTGCCTCAGCTGCCCACGTAGCTGGGATTACAGGCGTGAGCCACCATGCCTGGCTATTTTTTGTATTTTTAGTAGAGACGGGGTTTTGCCATGTTGACCAGGCTGGTCTCGAACTCCTGAGCTCAGGTAATTTGCCTGCCTCAGCCTCCCAAAGTGCTGGATTAGAGGCCTGAGCCACCATGCCCAGCCCCAAAAGACATCTTTAAGTAGGCTTTGCTATAGGAAGAAAATCTGCAGTAATGCTTGCCCTTGCCTCAGGAAAATAAGGAATAATAGGAGTATAATAATGTTTTATCAATCAAAATCTTCAGATGCAAAAAAAATAAACAAATAAAAATAAAAGGCTGATGAGTTACTACTATTATCTGCAAGCCCTTTCACAGAGGCTTTGTTTTGTTTAGGGACATCTATGATTAGAAAAGAAATAGACACACTAACTTTGTTTTCTCAGCAGGAGCTGCTGTACATTCGGTATGATAGATTTCTTCTTCTTTTTTAAAAAATTAAGATATTCATTATCTACCAAGCAACCTTAGAGGGACAGATTGAGGATTTAATTTCAGATTTTCATGTCTGACTCTCAGAACCAGATGGTCTTTACGCAATGGAAGTTTTGTCCCATCAGTCATAATTGTTTCTTATCACTACTATTATTAATGCTATTAGTAAAAATAATGTTGAAGTCATTTAAATGTTCATATTGAATACTCCTGCCAATTTGCTCCCATTTCCCAGTGTGCATTTTAACTGATCAGGCTAATACTCATTAAGACCCTCAAACTGCTTTCTCTCTTTTTAAAGAAAGTGCCCAGATTCTTGCTACCAGTAGCAATTTGTTTACAGTGGCTCTTGCTACAGTTTGGAGATTTAATACTTTGTTTCTTTTTCTTTATCTTTTTTTTTTTTGGGGGGGGGGGGGACAGAGTCTTGCTCTGTCCTGGCTGGAATGCAGTGGAGTTATCTTGGCTGACTGCTATCTCTGCCTCCCAGGTTCAAGTGATTTTCCTGCCTCACCTCCCAAGTGGCTGGGATTACAGACATGCACCACCATGCACAGCTAATTTTTGTATTTTTAGTATAGACAAGGTTTCACCATGTTGGCCAGGCTGGTCTTGAACTTCAGATCTCAGGTAATCCATCCACCTCAGCTCCCAAATTGCTGGGATTACAAGCATGAGCCATCATGCCCGGCCTTGTTTCTTGTTTAATCATTACTTATTGACAAGATTTTGTGTTGTTGTTCTTGGCCTTTGGGGTGTGTGTGGCAGGGGGGAGGTTGAGTTGTTTGTTTTGGGGGGGGTGGCTATAACATATTCGCAATTCTTTTTCTTTTAAATACATTTTATGTGTTTAACCATTGCATGATTCCGTTGGATAAGTTTTATTGGATTTTTTCAGGGGTGGAGCAGGGAAAGGTTTTTTAAAAATTGAAATATGACATCCATATCATTAGAGTTTTAAAGTTAGTAATATGCTTAAGGCAGATTTTTTATGGTTAGCAAAGCTGAGAGGTTCTGACACCCAAAGGATGCAAGAAGAGATAACTTACATAAATGTATACGGTGCCCTGGAGGTGCCGCAATTGTATTACGGGGTTTCTCATGAACGGCCTTGGTTCAGACAGAACAGGGAAGCAAAGCTAAGTGGTTCTGTACTGGATGGGCTGTGCATGTGACAGCTACACGCAAATAGAAGGACCTTTCAGTGCCAGAGTTTACTAGGAGGCACTGGAATACGAACTAGTACAAAGTAGCTAAGGAAATGTTTATCTTATGAAAAGTGTTTCTTTAAAACTGCCATTGCATTGCTTTAAAAAGCCACTCGCTTTAAAATGGATAGCCTAATAGATTACATAGAATACTCTGAAAATGATAAAGTCTGAAGCTTAGCAAAGAATATATTTAATATATAGACTGGAGAATGTAGAAAATAGGATGGTATGACATGATTGATTGATTGGACTATTTCTGAGAGATTTGAATCAGCCCTGAAGTTTATTTCTTCCTATTTTGAAAACTGCATCTTCTCTTTTTAAAATTTTGTTTGTGAAGTGCTTGCTTATACTGAATTTGTACCTCCTGAAAGGCAAAAAGCAGTAATTATGAAGAAAGAGGTTCATGAGCAATTCACAAGCAATTATACATAATGCTTAATTAATTGTTTTATATGTGTGAGACCATCTTGTCAAAATCAAGGATCCTCAAAGGAACAGAAAGCAAGTGTGTTTGCTAGTAAGCAGCGTCACAAACTTGAGATTTTTCATAGCTAGGATTTACCTTGGAGAAAATCTCATTTCACCCCATTATTTCACATGTGAAAAAAGCGAGATGTCCATGTAATTTCTAGATAAAATAATAAAATGAGATTCAGTTATTATCTTTTAAAAAGATCAGCCACAGAGATGTTGATAAATTAAGCACTCCCATTGCAAAGACATTCTTCTATGCTGTTAACTTAAATAGTAACATCACTAGAGACCATGTGATTTATTCAACTACATTAAACCAAAATGATAATAGTTACTATCATTTATTGAGAACTAACTGTGTGCTAGGCACAGTTCCAGACACTTTCCATGTATTATCCCACTTAATCTCAAAATAACCCTTCGAAATAGATATTTTCATTCATATTTTATGGCTAAAGAAACTAAGGATCAGGTAAAACCACAAGTTAACAAGGCAGAATTACTATTGTAACTCAGTCAGAGTCATAAAATTCTTCTTCTAATTATTTATCTAAAATAAGCTGGGCGCGGTGGCTCACGCCTGTAATCCCAGCACTTTGGGAGGCCGAGGCGGGCGGATCACGAGGTCGAGAGATCGAGACCATCCTGGTCAACTTGGTGAAACCCCGTCTCTACTAAAAATACAAAACATTAGCTGGGCATGGTGGTGCGTGCCTGTAATCCCAGCTACTCAGCAGGCTGAGGCAGGAGAATTGCCTGAACCCAGGAGGCGGAGATTGCGGTGAGCCGAGATCGCGCCATTGCACTCCAGCCTGGGTAACAAGAGCGAAACTCCGTCTCAAAAAAATAAATAAATAAATAAAATAAAATAAAATAAAATAAAATATAGAAGGTAAGTATCCAGCAAAGAATTTCAAATGCCAGTAATGAATACAGATGTTTCACAACTTTCTTCATACATTTACCTCCTTATGGACAACTGTATTTCTCAATTGACTAAGACTATAAAAAAACAGCAGTGAGGGTACCCAATCATAGTTGGGTTTTATTTCTTCATACATCTGTTGTTTTATAATGTGAGATTATAATTAATGTTCACATTAGACAACCAGAGAAGAAATTTTGATAAAAGGCCACATTGGGCCGGGTATGGTGGCTCATGCCTATAATCCCAGCACTTTGGGAAGCTGAGGTAGGTGGATTGCCTGAGGTCAGGAGTTCAAGACCAGCCTGGCCAACATGGTGAAACCCTGTCTCTATTAAAAATACAAAAATTCACTGGGCATGGTGTCATGAGCCTGTAATTCCAGCTACTCAGGAGGCTCAGGCAGGAGAACTGCTTGAACCCGGGAGGTGGAGGTTGCAATGAGCTGTAAGCCGAGATTGCACCACTGCACTCCTGCTTGGGGGACAGGGTGAGACTCTGTCTCAAAAAAAAAAAAAAAGACCACATTGATTTAAGTGTCTCAATACAAGGACTTGGTTCATATCTGTTTCAGAAATATGCCCACTGGCATATCTGCAACTGTTAGAAGATTTACCTTCTCATAAGATTAGATATTACAAACTCAATATTGACAGTGATACAGGAAACTAATAGGTTTTCCAGAGGCTAATTATAAACAGGTGGTGGCTGGGGCCAAATTCCAGGAATCACAAACCCATTTTGTTTGAGCTCATTAATGCTTCTATTCAACTCCAGGAAAATGTGCACATTCCACCGAATTATAGGGGGTTTCAGGTTGGCTGATAAAAAACAGGTGATTTTCCCACAAAACAAAACTGAACCAGGGATTAAATAAAACAACATAATTTGCCTTCCCGTGTGGCAGGGCCTCTCGTGGTAGTCACAGGTGGATCCTGCCATAGCAGTGATGGAAAGGCTGTCGTTTAGTGAGCAGGTGGGGGAAATTGCGGCTGCCTCACCACAGCTATCTATATCTATGCACACCCAGGTTGAGCCCAAGCACTGGAGCTGCTTCTCTTTTTCCTGATGGAAAGCGCAATGGGACTTTAAAATGTGATCTGAGTGTCTGACTGCTTCAGTACAGGGCTCTGCAATTTCACATTTCATCTCAGCAGCTAAAGTCCACATCTTGTAAAACGGCCACCACAAATGTACCGCAGGGCCATCCTGGACAAAACCGTGCTGTTCTGTGGGAAATTGCCCTCTGAGGGTTCAGTGACTGTGATGCAACCAAATGTGCTGTCCCGTGCTAAGCTAACATTAGAAGGGAGGCTGCTGCTTCCCTGAAAGGATGTCTCATTTTCTCTTCCACAATGGTCATAGTGCTAACCTTTTCCAGCTGAGCGGCTAGTTTCAATTCAAAATATCCTGTCTCAGTTTTTCTGTCTTTAAAAACTGGTAGAACTTATTTTGACAGTGAGACCCTGGAAGATGAAAACGGAAAGAGAGCAGTTTTCTTCCTGATTATTTTCTTGCTGACAATTTTATTGCCCTTGTCTTCCGTGTGGCTAGTGGTTGTTAGGCTGCTGGTCTCACTCCAATTATTTATACAAAAAGGAGGTTAGGTGGATTTTTAATATACTCTTTTCCCCAATTTCTTAAAGATTGGCAAAAAAAAAAGTGCTATAGACACCACAAAATGCAGATTATTAATTAGATAAAAATACAAGCTGAGTGTGGTAGCTCACACCTGTAATCCCAGTCCTTTGGGAGACTGAGCTGGGCGGATCACTTGAGGTCAGGTGTTTAAGACCAGTCTGGCCAATATGGTGAAACCCTGTCTCTACTAAAAATACAAAAATCAGCCAGTCTACTGAAAAATTACAGTCATGGTGGTGCGCACCTGTAATTCCAGCTACTCAGGAGGCTAAGGCAGGAGAATCGCTTGAAGAAGGGAGGCAGAGGTTGCAGTGAGCCAAGATTGCGCCACTGCCCTCCTGCCTGGGAGTTGCAGCCAGACTCCATCTCAAAAAAAAAAAAAAGGGTACAAAAGTATTTTCAGGTCATTTTATGATTGCAGAGGCTGACTGAAGTCTGTTAAGTTTTTGTCTCATACTTGGCAAGATGTGAACCTGACTTTTCACATGCTATTTCACTGACAGCCTATTTTAAAATTTAAAATAAATTTTTATCACTCTTGATTTAAAAGTCATGAAGTTTACTCATTTCTTTGTATTGCATGGAACAAAATTAATTTTCTAAATATTTTATACAGCGTCAACTTTCAGATCCCTTCAAAATGCAAGAAAATAAAGATTCCTCGTAACACTAAAATGAAAATTCACCTTCAGCCTATTTGCCACTGGAATTACTGTAAGTTCAAGATCAACCAAACAGGTTGAATCACTTTAAAATCTCAATGGCTCATGTTTCAAAAGATCATCTTTTTGTAAGTGACATCATTCTGGAATATTAAAATGTCTTACGAATGTACATTTCAGAACCTAATTCATTCAAATGAATAGTATTCCCTTCAGAGCAATTATCTTAAAAATGGAAAGTCCTCTTTCCAGTAATAATTTCATTGCTTAAAATATTTTGAGAACTGTCTATATTCCTCTCAGGAACTAATAAGAAGAAAACTGGCCTGTTTTTAGTCCTATTTTCCTTTTTTTACTCTAAGTCGCATAAACCATCTTTCTCATCTACTCATTATCTAGAGCTGGCAATAATTTTTTGTGTTGTTGTTTCCGATGATCAGAGATCAAAAAATCTGTTGCCATCAAAGATATCTGAAAGATTGTGCTACAGGATTTGAGGACAATCTCAAAAAGGGAATTTCAAAAGTATGGTTCAAGCCATGTCAACAAAATTTAGAATGCTGTGCTCAGCTTCGCAAGGTCCAGGGCTCATGGAGGAACATCAGTCACTTTTCTTCTTGTCCTGCCTTTTGTGGCTGATCCCCTGTCAATGGTTGGATCCTGACGCTGGGCAAACTGCTTGTTTCCTCATCTATAAAATGATGCCAAAGGACTAGGTGCCTGCAGAGGATCTTTCCAGTTCTAAAATTCTAGAACAATGATGCATGGTTCTCTACGTGACACTTGGCTGCTTTTTGTTTGTTTTTAATTAAAAGTCACTTTAGGCCACACCGTTATTCAGTCATCATATCAGTGATTGGGGATATTTCTTTCATAGTCTGTTTTCTTCTCATATTCTCCTATATTAACATTTAGTGCCATTTATGGGCAAGAACAAAGTTTTTATTCCATTGAATTTAGAGACTGGACATTTAAAAATTTTCATTGCAGATCAAAGACTGTATCAACCTTGTGTGGGGGAGAGAGAAAAAGAATGTGCAAAGATACTCATGTAACATAAACTTGATACATTAAAAAAAAAAAATCTGCCAACATCCCTGGTTCTCATTCTGATGTTAATCTTTTGTGTATTATGGCACTAATCTGATTGATTCTGCTTATTTTTTAAAAGCTTGGCCCTTCCCTTTTCTGTTGGTATTGCAGCAGTTGCTTACCTTAAAGGAAAAATGACGGTCAAAAAATACTTCCTGTGAAATGTTTCCAGTTGCAGGTATTTGCAGGACATGTCTGGTTCTATTTAGGGTGTTTTCTTTCTTTCTTTAGTATCCTTGGCCATATAACCTGATGTTTTTCATAAGAAATGTCAGCAAAGTCTTTGAATTAATGAACTGTGAAGTGCTCAAAACATACCATTTCAAAAAGTATCCTACAAGGATGTAACACTAATGGGAGGTGAGCCTTGAGTTTCTATCCGAATATCCCACCCTAACTAAAAAGAACTAAGATAACGACTGGCCCAAGCACAATCTCCTTGAACAAAGACCCAGAGAGGAAGAAGTGATGAGGAGTGGGGGAGGTCAGAACCAGAGTAGTAATCTGGAGAAATGTGTTTATGTTCGCTTTTCTAGCTCTGTTGAGCACTTCCGTCAAATAATGGAATTATACAAACCCCCCTATAAAAGATACCAGGTGGAGGCAAGCAAAGAGAAGGGAGGAGGTGAGGTGTGATCAGAAGGTTGATCAAATAAATCTGAATGGTAGGTCCTTGGCTACGCCTAATGTGGGTTTTGTTTTCTTTTAATTTTGCCATTTTAAAAAATGCGGTGTCACTCCTTCAATCTTTTTACAATTCTGCATGGTTGAACATTTGAAATGAGTTTGTGTATCACCCTCAGGCGCTGATTCAGACTTGATTGGGGCAAAGCAGACTGCATGTGCTTATTTTTATCCACGTCATTTGGGACGTTATGTAGCCAAAGGAACCAAAAATGTGCTGATCTATTGCCAAATCATCACCTATCCTTTGATCAGACAGGGCGATGATCCTCATCAACAAGTTGTGCGACCTTAGTGTAACAGCAATGTCAGGTCAACTTGAGAAAGTGAAGAGAGAGCCCTAGACACAAATAAAAAGAAACAACCAACAATCCTTATAATTATCATCATCTGCTGCTTTTCCCTCTTTTGGCAAAGAAACACTCCATCCATTTGCAGAAATCGCCCGCGGAAACGTTACATCAAAACTAATCACAACGATTAAAATCAGCTTTTCTGTGCAAGAGGAGGGTGAAAAGCAAGTTGGAGGCTGGAATGAGACTGTTTTTCCACCAAAAAAAAAAAAAAATCTGGAAAAAAATTTCCTATATGCATATTTCTCTATACGTATACGTAGAGCTTTATTTTTGAAGATCAATTGTCTGCCCTGTGATCAGTTAATTTTAAGTTTTATTTTGGAGATTGATTTAGACTAGAGGTAGAGGCATGAGCTAATTGTATCCTGATCCTTGCCTTGAGGGGTTTCAAAGCCCTGGAGCAACTCTTCTCTGTATTTTGTTCTGTCTACCTTAGCCAAGCTATTGCATTTCTCTCTGGTGTGGCGAGCCGAGCAGATCGCTGGGAGAGAAATCGGAAAAGGGGGGAGAGGAAAAGGAAAAGGGGACTTGGAGAGAGACTTTGTGCTTCAATGTTTCAGGTAAGATCTGACGGTTTGGGTTTGTTATTATTTGCTAAGGAGGGTATGGCTGGGACTTTGGGCGCAACTCGCTTTTACGCATGTGCCAGGCATGGGGCGAGAGCGCGGCACACTCGCACACACGCCGCCCGCCGCGGCGGGCGGCTCGGGATCCGTTCGGACCCGCGGCGGGGCAGGGGCCGCCGCCTCCTCCGGGGCTGCCGCTGCCGGTTCTCGGCTTTCTTCCTCCAGTGGGAGCGAGCGCGAACGGGGCGGAGCGGGCAGGAGGAGCGGGTGCGGCCGGCCGGGGCCGCTACCAGGGGCCGGGAGCCCGCGCACCGGGGCCGGGTTTCCGGATCTCTGGGTCAGGTTCCGGATCTTGGAGAGGAGCCGCCGCGGCTATGGGAGCCAGTGCCAGCGCCGCCCGCCCGCCGCTCCGCGCGCCAGCCTCCCCTGCGACCGCTCCGCCGCGGCTCTCCCCCGCCCTCCCCGAGCCCCTCCCTCCTCCCCCGAGCCCCGCGCGTCCCTTTCTTCCCCGGCGCAGAGCTCCGCGCCGGCGAAGCGGCCCGGTCGAGAGCGCCCAGCGCCTTGGGTTCCCGGCTGCAGCCGCCGCGGGGGTGCCCCGAGCCCAGCGCACATCCCTGCGGGGCGCGAGGGGGGCGGTGGCGCCCGGGGCTGCGCGCCTGCCGGGGTAGGGGGCCCGCCGCCCCCTTCTCGCAGGCACCTCGGCGGTGCCCCCGGACGCCCCGTGAAAGACGCCATTGTGGTTGCGGAGCGGATTGGGGCCCCGGGCAGTTTTTCCTTCCCTTTTTGCCCCGGCCGGACTGCGCCGCTCCCCTTTGTGAGCCGCGGCCGGCGCCCGGCGCTGTTTGTCTCCGGCCGGGCTGATCCAGATTCGCCGCCTCCGCCCACCCGGGCGCCTTTAAAGCCCCCTCCCCCTCCCTCCCATTCCCAGCCCCCCTCCCTCTTTTGGATGCAAACGTTTCATTTATTTTTAAAAAGCTCTCATTCCTCTTCCTCCCCACCTCCTCCCCGGATAGAGGGCACGGCACAAGCTCGGGATTAGAAGTCTCCTTGGGAGGCGGGGACGGGGTGGGGGCTGCGCTGGGACGGCGGCAGGATGCGAGCGCTGCAGGTAATGGTTGTGGCTTTGCTGCGCTCGCCTCTTCGCGAGGCCAGCAGCGCGGAGTCCGGAGGCCGCATCTTTCCCTCCCCTCCTGGCGGCCTAGGTTCCCTTAAAGGGACCGAGTTTTCCGGCCGCCTCTGGTCTTCGCCGCCTGAACCAGCGCTCCGGGCGCAGAGGTGTGCGGGAGGGATGCAGTTTGGATCCTTTCTGACCTCTTTCCTCCTCCGCTCCCCCCAACTCCAGCCGCACCCCACCACTTTCGCCGCCCCCAACACCCACGCACTCCCGCCGCCCCTCTTTATTGAAATGTGAAGTGTGCTTCCTCTCCTGCCCCCAAGAGGGACCTGGCTGGAAAACAGTCCGCGCCTCCCGGAAAAAGAACGGAGCGGGGTGGGGGGGAGCGTCACGGTGAATTCGCGTTTAAAGTGAGGTCGAGCCCCAAAACATCCAGGAAGAGGAAAGCAGACCTGTGGTGCAGGAATCCCTTACCTGCACGCGCGCTCCGCACAGCCGCGCCGCCACCGCAACTTGCGAACTGTCGCGGGTAGACTGTGTCTGCCTTTGTGCTTTCGAACACTTGCACTGTCGTGGAAATGATTTTCTGGTATCAAAACGTTTTCACAGTGACTGTGCTTCGGGGGCCTGCTGGGCGGAAGCCAACTAAGTTAGCAAAGTTGCAAATGGGGCCGTTGGCTTTATACGTGGAGAACGGCACGCGAGAACTGTCCGGGATCCCCGTGGCACGGGCTGCTTCGTTAAAAGGTGCACCGCAATAGGCAGGAGTAATTTGGTACAAAAGCATTACCTTTTAGATCTTAGAACTGGCTAATTTCAAGCAAATCCTTGACTATGCTCTGTGTGTGTGTGTGTGTGTGTGTGTGTGTGTGTGTGTGTATCCTGGGTGGTACTGGGAGACATAACAGTTTAACATATTCTTTAAGAAACGTTTGCCTTCTGTTTTCAATCAACTAAGCTGGCAGCTAGAGATACAAGTTTATTTGAGAATACCCTCTGGGTACCAAGCATGCTTGGATTGTTTTAGCAAATTAAAAATGAGCAAAATGCTTTTACCTTCTCAGCAGTAGACTCCTTAAGAGACCTCCTGTTTTGTGTGTATGTGTGCGTTTTTTTAGAGAAACGTTTTCTGTGTGTATCTCAAATGTGTTTTTAATGTGGAAAAGGAGAAAATAAAGGATTTTTAAAGGCTGAGGCTGATGCCGGAGAATGATTCATTAAATCTGGTTCTACATCAAGGAATTCACCTACATTTATGGGAATCTGTGGCAACTAATAGCCTACTTGGTGAATTTAAAATAGCAGTGGATCCATTTGTCTCCTGGATTATGGGCAGTGTGCCGATTTATTCCTCGTGTTTGTATTTGTGTGGCATTTGGCTTACTACGAGGGGCTGATGTTCAGGAAACTACACACTGACTGCAACAGTGTGACCCAGGAGTCCCGCTGCTGCCTGAATGGAAAGAATTGTGAGCGGTTGTTAGGATGACAGTAGGTTGTTTACTAATTAGGTTGCAAAGGTGACCGTGAAACTTTCAAACTTTGCATCACTGAGAAAACTTCATTGGGTTAGGCTTATGTTTGTAAGAAGATCGTAACTAATGAGGCAAAAATGTCGCACATTAGCCGGGAAGAAATTTTGAAATGAATTGAGTGTGAAAGATATTTGGCAAAAATCTCCCACCACCGTATGCAAAATGACTGCAGTGATTTTGCTGTATTAATTATGCCTGGAGCACAATATAAAGTTCTCCAACACACACTAGAGGTCTCTCTTCTAGCTGTAAGATTTTTGTGTTTGTAATTCTTTGCGGGGGCTTGCATAGTAGGGGTGTACAGTAATAGCTTGGTTCATACTTAATAATGATTTACTGACCATTCAACTTACTCTGATGTGAGATATTTAGTTTTAGGGGTAGGCTTCAGTGATCACTGGACAAATTATACCACTTAAGTACTAGGAAAGTAACTTCAGTAAGACTTCAACTAGATGATGATGAAAGCATACTATTCGATTTGTGCTGAATAATGCATTATGGACCTTTTGGCATCAAATTATTTAGCCAAAGCAATTTGTTTTTAAATGTAAGAGTAATTAGTAACATGTATTTTATCCGAGAACTTTCTTAAATTAAACCTCCATTTAGCTCTGTGTTTAGCAGTAACAATTGCTTGCACAAATGCTTTCTTGCCTTAATGTTTCTGAATCAGAATGATAGTTTTCTACTTCTGATGTGATGCTTTTAGCTAAGAGCTTTTCCCATTTGCATTGCTTTTGAGTCATTTAAATGATGTTGTGAACCATCAGTTCACCAACGCTTTTATTTAGTTGTTTATTAAACTGCAGTTTTGAACCTTGTTTTGGATCGCAGTTTATAATTTCCCAAGCAAACAGAGCGTTTATTTGCTCCATCTTTAGAATGAACTATCTTGGGAATAAAAATGAAATTTTTGGATGCAAGCATGTATGCTTATTTTAATAGCTTACTCATGCAGAAGTGAGACACAACTTGCTCTGGCTTTTCATTCATAAAAACGTGCTAGATGTAAATAATGTTTTGCTTGTTGATGAGTTTGGTTTGAGATAACTGCAGAAAACAAAACAGAGATTATCCTTTAAGAATAACAAGCCTGTGTTCATTAGGTCCATTCATTCATTGAACAAATATTTGTGCCTGCTGTGTAAAAACTACTGTGTTAAATGCTGGAGACACAATGGTGAGAGAAAGCATTCAGAGCCTCCAATCTCCTAGAGCTTACAGTCCAGACAGAGAGGCAGACATTTATCGAATAATTGAACAGCCAAGAGAGATGAGTGCTTTGAAGGAAAAGGAATATGGGTTCCCGTAGCACTAACTTAAAGACGGGGCAAAATGGCCTGGACCAGGGTCGGAAGTGCCACAAACTGAGATCTAAAGGATGAAGGGGACTGGGCAAGAGAGACAGAGAGAACAGAGACTAAGTTCCAGGGAAAGAGAAGAAGGAACAGCATTTTACCAAGCCAAGAGAGGCTTAGCCAAGTGGGAGGAACTCAAGGCTTACCTCACTGGAGTTGAGAGACGGAGAAGGCACTGATGGGAGACCAGACTGCAGGGACAGGCACCTGGTCTTCACCGTACAAGCAATGTGATGGAGAGGATTGGGAGAGGAGGAGCAGTGACATAATCAGAATGGTGTTTGGATAACTCTGCTGACACTCTGAGAAGTGGTTAGACGGACCCAGGTGGATGCAGTGTAGCCCTTGGAGGGCTATTACAGTCATCCAGTCAAGAGAAGATCTAGCTGGGGTTAGGGTAGGGGAAACACTGATGGAAGGGGTTTGAGATCTATTTAGAGGGGAAAGTTAACAAAATCTGATAAAGCATTGGCCATAGGTGAACAAGAAGAAAGAATTGTCAAGTGGACCCCAAGGTTTCGGGCATGTTAATTGAATAGACGTGGGAATTCGGAAGCCCAGGTGGATTTTGTATCTTTCACTTTATTTCTAATAGCCAGACAAAGTAGCAGTGAGAAGCCTCGTTCCCATCCGATGTAACTACATTCACGAAGGAAACCAAAGCATCTAGTCATTGTTTTATCCCTCCATTTGTTCAACAGTTGGGTCTAGAGTGCCTACAGTGTATCAGGCACGCATCTGCCTGCTCTTTTTAATCCTGTTATCCAAAATGCCTTTTCCTTTATGAACTTGTACCATGTGGTTCCATTTATCCAAGTTTGACTAAGTTGGAATTCGTCATTAAAGCAGGCCTATGTTGATTCCTCTGAAACAAGCCTGTGCTTTTATAGTGCAAATTAATTGTGTTAAAATATTATCAACATGTCAGATGATTGTCAAATGAATGGTTGGACGCTTTTTAAAAGTCCGTTTACATACAAATAACTGACACAATGATGCAAATCACTCAACTGAAAACACTTAGAATATCACTCTCTCCATAGGGGTTTGATGTACAAATGCAATTCCATAAGCTACTTTTCTCATGTGGATGGCCCTGAGGGCAAACTCCAGTTGGAAAAACAAGCATCATTTTGGCCGATTCCTTTTTCTCTATAAAAATGGGAATGATGCCATCTCTCAAACCTACCTTATAGGATTGTTAAGAGGAAAAATAAGAGTATGTCAAACTGAAGTAGAAATAAGTAGTATCAAGCAACCCCAAAGGGCACTTTCTCTGGAGGAGCCGCCCCAAGTCTAGCCCCTGCTGCCTCAGTTCCTTGGTCCACATCAGTCCCACCTTATCCCAGCTGCCTCTGAAACCCCAGGCACAGGTAACATCCATGGCTACGATTTAGGGAAAAAGTAGCAGAGGTGATGTGGAATGCCTACCTCCCTGAACGCTCTGAAGAAGACTGAGGCAGGTGGTGTTCTGCATCCGTCTTATACACCTGCCCTAGGTAACATGCCTGAAACCTTGGTGTCCACTTGGCATTTCTCTCTTCTTGTTCACCTATGGCCAACCCAACCTTTTATTAGGTTCTGTAAATTTTACTACCTTCTTTTTTATTATTATTATTATTTTTTGAGATGGCGTCTTGATCTGTCGCCCAGGCTGGCGAGCAGTGGCATGATCTCGGGTCACTGCAACCTCCGCCTCCCAGGTTCAAGCGATTCTCATGTCTCAGCCTCCTGAGTAGCTGAGACTACAGGCACCCACCACCATGCCCAGCTGATTTTTCTATTCTTAGTAGAGGCAGGGTTTCACTGTGTTGATCAGGCTGGTCTTGAACTCCTGACCTCAAGTGATCTGCCCTTCTCAGCCTCCCAAAGTGCTGGGATTACAGGTTGGAGCCAGGACGCCCGGCCAACTAACTTTCCCTTCTAAGTAGATCTCAGACTCTTCCATCAGTGTTTCCCCTATCCTAACCCCAGCTGTATCTCCTCTTGCCTGGAGGATTAGAAAGGTTATGTGCTTTGCTTAAAGTCAAAGACTAGGCTAGTGGCAGAGCGGGGATTCTAACTCAGCTGGCTGACTAAAACCCTGCCATTATCCCCTGTTAGCCATTCTGCCGTCTCATCTACACCCATAGTCCTTTCTGTCCAGGACATACTATTTAAGAGGGTTTGCTTGTTCTGACACCAGCTTCCGTTCCTCATCTCCTCACCTCTGTATCCCCTACCACAGCAGCACCCGACTGTTAAGCTAAGAGAGAAAGAAAAAACCAAAAACAGTGTGAGATTGTTGTGAGAGATTGTTGTGATCAGAACATGTGAATTGGTCTCTACCTCTTGCTGAGCAAATCGTTTACTCACAAGTACTCTGTCAAATAGGAATTTGTTTTCTATCCAATGAGAACTGACAACAATTTAGCCCTTGCCGCCAACACCAATGCTGCTATTAAGAAGAAGAGTTATGAACTGAAGAGAATGTTAACTAGATAGATTTCGAATGCTGGCTAGAGGAAGGGATATTCTTCCTGATAAATCTTTCCAAAGCATCTACTGCTATCATCACTTACTTGTTTTTGTAGCATTTTCACTTTGCCGGAAATTTGTGGCTAATGGAACAGAAAACGTGTGTAAACAAAAGACCCAGACTTTCTATGTATGGGGGTGGCAGTAGCGGGTGGAGGGTAGAGAAAGCTACATTGGTCCATGGTACTGATCCTCCCATCCACTCTCAGTACCCCGTATGCAAATCCCACTTCATCTCTGGAGTCTGCGCTATATTTTCTTGATTAAATTACTTACTTTCTCTAAGCTTCAGTCTTCTGAACTGTAAATGAAATAATAATATGAGATCATTGTAAAGGAGATAATAATAGTCCTAGGGTTGTTCAGAGAATAAAATGAGATGTAACCGGACGTATATGCCTAGCACAAAATAAGCACTCAGAAAATATCCATATATTATTAAGAGTAGGAACTGTGTTTATTCACCTTTGCTTTCTCAGTTCCTTAATATGCTGCCTGACACACAAAGTTGGAATTCACTTATTGAGATAAGTGCTCAATAAATAACTGTTGGATACATGAACACAGAATTTCAGAGAACACAAGAATAAAGCCAGGTGTTGATTTCACTTCCCGGCAAGTCCTTTTTGCCCTTGACAAGAGGACCCGAGTTCTGCCAGCTGCCCTTGCCTGCTGGTTATGGGCTTTTTCTAAACAATTAGCTCGATCATTTGGGAACAGATCAAATTTGATCTGGGGAAGTATTGATGCTAAGTATGACGTTGCCTCAAAGATAGTCCTGTTTTGCCTTCTGATTACTCACGTGGAGGTCTTCCTGTGCACAATTGTCATGGGATTTTTGAAATCTGCCGACACTTACGCTATGAAATGATGCAAATACACCATTCGGTTCTGAACCCCCCGCAAGGGGAATCACTGAACTTGCCTATTAACACTGCAAAGAAAACACGGGACCCGGTCCGATACCCATTCCATCCAGCAGATGGCAGTGACACACATTCGCAAATAAACTTGGAATCGCCTCTGGTCTTGCTGTTAGTTCTCGCCATTGCCTCCTCCCCTGGAAAAGGAAAATCCAGCCAGCTTTAAAAAGCTGCCTTTTCCCAGCACTTTGGGAGGCCGAGGCGGGCGGAGCACGAGGTTAGCAGATCGAGACCGTCCTGGCCAACATGGTGAAACCCTGTCTGTACTAAAATATAAAAAATTAGCCAGGCATGGTGGCGCGCGCCTGTAGTCCCAGCTGCTCGGGAGGCTGAGGCAGGAGAACCGCTTGGACCCGGGAGGCGGCGGTTGCAGTGAGCCCGGATCGCGCCATTGCACTCCAGCCTGGCGACAGAGCGAAACTCCGTCAAAAAAATAAACAAAACTGCCTTTGTTCCTTCGCCGAAATAACCGAGGCTCATCGGGTGCAGCTGGAAGGATAACACCTCCGAGCCGCCTGTTTCTTCCTGGGCTGTGGGGCAGAGAGGAGGGAGAAAGCAGGCCTTGTTTTCTGGTGCAATCCACTTACTGCCAGTTTCCCAGAGATATGACCCATAAGAGGCCTGCTTTCCTGTGCGTTTAATCAAATAAACAGAAGAAAGTGCTGTCAGCCGCCAGCGTCTACCATGCTTGCTACCACAGGCTCTGGGTTGAGAGCCCTTGATGCCGAAACTGATCAGGTCTACTAGTAAAGATAATGCCCAGTCTCAGGCTGCCAGGGAATGGAACAGTGTCGTGTGCTACTGAAGATCCACGCGAAGCCCTTTTATGTGGGCTTGTGCAATGACTTGGTCTTCTGATGGTTAGAAAGAGAGACCCTCTGTTAATTGTGTGACCCCCAAGGCTCGGTTTCCTTATCTATACAATGTGAGTGAGGAAAACCACCTCAGGGGGTTGTTGTAAGAATTGAGTGTGTAACACCAATACAGTGCTTTTAAGTGCCAGACTGTTTCTCAAGGGCTTTGCAAGATATTACTCATGGAATCCTCATCCATCATCTAAGAGGGTGATATTACTGGCATTCCCATGTTTTAGATGAGGAGATGGAGGTGCAGAGAAATAAAATAACTTGGCCAGGGTCACATATGGTGAGTGGCGGAGCCAGGAGTTGAACTGTGCATTCTGGCTTCCAGTCTTTGCTCTTAGTCTCTAGATGTGGCTGCCTCTTACTAATACTGATTAGTAATTACTAATAGCTAATAATTAAGCACTTTCCATATGCTAGGAACTTTACATATTTTAACTCCTCTCGTATTTTCAGGTTCTCTCTAAAGCTGGGAACAACGACCTTCCTCATCTTAACAAATGAGGAAAAAATACTCTGTTCCCACTCAGAAACATAATAAACAGAATAAAGTAATTCCAAACAGGTGTAATTACTTCTGCTCTAATTTACACGTGGATACAGGGATACAAATTAATGACAAGACTGCAATCTATTTAAGTGCTAAAGGGTGGGTCCCTCTGTAACTCCCTCTGTAATTGACTTAACGATAAGAGAAATTGGCAGTTGGAGTATATGGTGCTTATGCTCCCATTGTACATGACAAGGTATGTGAACAATTTTTTAAATTGTCTTGTTCCTTAAAATTTTAATCAGGGGATCTTGGATGTTCATAGCCTCACAGCCATTTCCAGAAATGGTGAATGGCCCTCAGAGATTCGGTTTGGTTCCACTCCTGTTTAGTGCTGCTTCCCCTGCTAAGAGTCACCATCATCATTTGATGAAGAGGTAAGAAGATTTAGGTGATTTAAAGCCTGGCGCAGTGGCTCACACCTGTAATCTCTTCACTTTGGGAGGCCGAGGCAGGCGGATCACCTGAGGTTAGCAGTTTGAGACCAGCCTGGTCAACATGGCAAAGCCCTGTCTCTACTAAAAATACAAAAAAAGTTATCCAGGCATGGTGGCACAGACTGTAATCCCAGCTACTCAGGAGGCTGAGGTAGGAGAATCACTTGAACCTGGGAGGCAGAGGTTGTAGTAATCCGATATTACACCACCGCACTCCAACCTGGGCAACAGAACAACGAGACTCTGCCTCAAAAAAAAAAAAACCTAGGTGATTTGTTAAATGGCCATCACCTATGAGGGCCTGCTCCTTTGCCCGTGAGTTCCGGGGAACTCACAATGGTCAAAGAAATTCACCTGCAGTATGAATGTCCTCTGGCTCTCCCTGATTAGAAACGCCCTTCTAAGTCTGGGATGGAAGGCAGGTTTTAGGATCTAGAGTCTAATAACTGTGGACCCTACCTTATGAGTCTGCACAAATGAGGTTTGGTAGAAGAGACAACTCTCAAAACAAGGCCAAAATTTCAGAATTCAGCCTTTTTTTTTTTTTTTTTTTTTTTTTTTTTTTTTGAGGCAGGGTCTCACTCTATCACCCCCGCTGGAGTGCAGTGGCAAGATCTCGGCTCACTGCAACCTCTGCCGCCCAGGTTCAAATGATTCTGCTGCCTCAGCCTCCCAAGTAGCTGGGATTACAGGTGCCTGCCACCGTGCCTGGCTAATTTTTGTATTTTTGTTAGAGACGGGGTTTCACCATTTTGGCCAGGCTGGTCTTAACTCCTGACCTCGTGATCCACCCGCCTCGGCCTCCCAAAGTGCTGGGATTACAGGCGTGAGCCACCATGCCCGGCCAAATTCAGCCTTTATTAGTGGCTGAGAATATTTTAGTTCAAACATCCAAAATATCTGAAATGTGAATCATTCAAAGGTTGCGTAAGTCACTCTATCTCTATAAGAAGTGCAGGTGGTTTTCTATAGGAAAAACAGGTTTTGATCTAGGCCTGCTCCAGTCTAGCTCATTCCCACTTAGTAGAAAGAGCCACAGGAGTTCAAGACCAGTGGAGTCACAGAGACCTGACCAATTATGTATATTGCTGCAAGGTGAGTCAGGGCAGAGTAAGTGAAAGACAATGGAAATTCTGCACACTTCCACCTTAAGAAATTTCTTTCTTTTTTTTCTTCCTATTAAACCTTTGTGTTCATGCAAATCCTTGCTATTCTTTCCCTTCTGATGTTTTTGTCTAAACGCATTAGAAACATTTCTAGCTGAAGTTCAAATCATTTAAAAAGCTCAATATTTTAGCTATGCATAATTGTTCAAGGGGTCTTCTTTCTTTTTCCCTCTTAAAAAAACTCTGAGTCAAAATGCATTTTAGATTTTCGGCTAAGATTCAAATTTTACTTTTGAAAACATACACCCAGATTCCTTTTAGAGTCACACTTTTTTTTTTTTTATTGTACAGTTGAAGTGTTCATATAGCTGAGTTATTTTTGACAGCTCTTCTGCAAACTATAAATGTCTGGTAAGAACATCTCCAAATTATTCTGCTAAGGAGCATGACAGATACATTTTTTAACACCTGAAAATTATATCTTCTGATAAGTTTGGTAATTCAAGAGCTGATGATGTAGTTTACGTATGATCTGTCTTCTTGCTTTGCTTTTTACTGTTGTCTACTTTTTGGCTTCATAATTACTTTTTTGGTACCTCTGTTAAAGGATGGAGAAAAGAAGAGAAAGGAAATACATTTCAAATTCATTTCTCTTTCTTTCTCCCTCCTGCTCCCGCTAACAACTTGACAAAGTAGATTAGAAAGGAGTCAGCTCTTGATCCATGCTAGCAGAGGGATGTAATGGCATGAATAATCCAAAAGAATAGCCAATCCAATATCATTTTTGTTAATATGTTGATGTGATGTATTAATTAGGCTAGTATCAAATATTGCAGTCTTAATTTGCACATTACTATTGGACTCATATTTTTCTTCATTTCACTTCTGCAGTCTTACTATATGGCTTCAGCATTAATGTGAAAGACTTATCCAACCCCCCTTACCAAGTAGTCTCTTCCATTATGAATATGAATCAGCCTTCCCAAAGTATTTTCTAGATCAGTGATTCTTGAACTTTAATATACATCAGAATTATCTGCAGAGCTTGTTAAAACACGGATTTCTGGCTCCACTCCCAGAGTTTCCGATTAGGTAGTTCTAGGATGAGGCCTGAGAATTTGCATTTCTAGCAGGTTCTCAATGGATGCTGATGCCCCTGTCCCAGGAACTGTACCTTGAAAACCCCTGTTCTAGGGGAATAGTAGACCCTAGAGATGATCCTCGAGGGAAATTTTAAAAAGGATTCACACAGCTAGGCACAGCAGCTCATGCCTGTAAACCCAGCACTTTGGGAGGCCAAGGTGGGAGAATCACTTAAGGTCAGGCGTTTGAGACCAGCCTGGGTACCATATCAAGACCTCATCTCTACAATAATGATAATAATAATAACGAGGCATGATGGTATGTGCTTGTAATCCCAGCTACTCTGGAGGCTGAGCCAAGAGGATTACTTGAGTCCAGGAGTTTGAGGCTGCAGTGAGTTATGATTGCACCACTGCACTCCAGCCTAGGTGACAGAGTGAGAATCTGTCTCAAAGAGAGAAAGAAAAAAAAAAAGGGTTTATGTGCCTGTAATCCTAGCTACTCAGGAGGCTGAGGCAGGATGATCACTTGAGCCCGGGACTCTGAAGCTGCTGTGAGCTATGATCACACCACTGTACTTTATTTTTTTTGAGATAGGGTCTCACTCCAGGCAATAGTGAGACCCTATGTCTGAAAAATTAAAAAAAAAAAAGGTTTCATTAGTCAAATAAGTCTGGAAAACATGATACCCTCTTTTGAGGCCTTGTTAAATATTTTGAAGATTTGTAGAATCTTGCAATATGGGGAATCCGTTTCTAACTTGCATTTTCTGAAGTTATTTGACCACAGAGCCCTTTATTCTGTCAGTACCATTTAACTCTCAGAATTACTATTCTTGGAACACACACGTTAGGGAGGTCTGCCCTATTTTGCAGTGCCTTGGTGGGCTAAACTTCAGTACCTCTCACTTCTGCTTCATGTGGGCAACGCACTGCCACAGACACAGGTTGGCCATTTGCATCACTTGGCATCTCTGCAGCTCAGCAATCTTTCACTCCTGGCATTCTGTTGATCAGAGTATATTATTCTCCAACCGTTCTCACTAAGCCTGCTGCTTTTCGACCTCGAGGCCATTTGCAGTCCCTTCCCTGTTACCTCTTTCTCTCTCTGTTTTTTTTTTTTTTTTTTTTTTTTATTCTTTTGAGACAGAGTCTTACTCTGTTGCCAGGCTGGAGTGCAATGGTGCAATCTCAGCTCACTGCAACCTCCACCTCCTGGGTTCAAGCGATTCTCCTGCCTCAGCCTACGCAGCATCTGGGATTACAGGCATCTACCACCACATCCAGCTAATTTTTATATTTTTAGTCGAGAGAGGGCTTCACCATTTGGCCAGGCTGGTCTCGAACTTCGGACCTCAAGTGATCTGCTCACCTCGGCTTCCCGAAGTGCCAGGATTAAAGTGTGAGCCACTACACCTGGCCCCTGCTTCCTGTTTACTCACCCCACTGCCTGTCTTCCTTGTCACCTCTTCCTCCTTACTCAGCCTGGGTTCAGTGGACCCTTGTTTCCTTAGCATGCTTACTACCACCCTTAATTCTTTTTTTTTTTTTTTTTTTTTTTGAGATGGAGTTTTGCTCTTGTTGCCCAGGCTGGAGTGCAATGGCACAATCCAGCACCTCCCAGGTTCAAGTGATTCTCCTGCCTCAGCCTCCTGAGTAGTTGGGATTATAGGCATGCGCCACCACGCCTGGCTAATTTTATAATTTTAGTAGAGACGGGGTTTCTCCATGTTGGTCAGGTGTGATCCTCCGCAGCCAGCCACCATCCTTAATTCTTTCATCACTTAGACCTCTCTGTCCTTTCTGTCTTGCCAACAGTTGGTCCTGGATAACCTTCATTCTTCCTCACTTTTGATTCTGGGGTCCTGAGTGGCACTGGTGGATTGTCACATAATTCTTCCTGCTGCCATTGCAACACCCATCTGTTCATCCAGTATTTGCATGACTTTGTCTATGTTAGGCACGACCTTAGGCCTTAGACATACAGGCATAAACAAGGCAAAAAATCCAAGATCTCACAGAGTGTACTTTTTAGGCAGAGTGGGGATGAGAACCAAATCAGATAGGATTAAGTGCTATGCAAAAAAATTAAAGCAGGTGTGACCTTCATAAAGAGGTGACATGTAAGCTGATCTCTGGGTGGCAGTCACATTAGCTCACCTTAGTGGGTCCTTTGATGTGGCCTGGCAGTGCCCAGCTAACTTCTTATTTCATCCCCCACAAGGCTGTTTAGATCTCTTTACTCTTCCCAAATTCCAAACCTATCCCCACTTATCAGATAATGTTGCTTCCTGATGTAGTGAGAGATCCACTGCCTCTACTCTTGACACCAAGTCCCACCATGGCTTCACTAATCCTCTTTCTTTCTTGTTGTCCCTCCTAGTGTCTTGTCTTTCCCGTCTCCATTGGCCCCTTCCTGTAGCCTACAACCATCTGTCGAACAACCCAAATTTTATATGCTGAAGCCCTACCCCCACGGTGGCTGTATTTAGAGATAGAGTCTTTGGGGACACAATTAAAAGTAATTAAGAGTTTGTAAGGGTAGGGCCCTGATTCAATACTATTCGTGTTCCTATAAGAAGAGATACCCGATAGCTCAGCCTCTCTCTGCTGCCACACAAAGATGAGACTGTGTGAGCACACAGCAAGAAGGTGGCTGTCTGCAAGCCAGGAAGAGAGCCCCTCCAGAATCCATATCTCTGGCTCCTGGATCTTGGACATCCCAGCCTCAGAAACCATGAGAAATAAATTTCTGTTGTTAAAGCCACCAAGTCTGTGCTATTTTGTTATGGCAGCCCGAACTCACTAACACACCATCCTTCCACACAAGACAGAACCTCCCTGCCTCCTGCTTCCACTTCCCTTGCCCCCCTGCTCACGCCAGCGCACGCCCCTCCCGCCCACCACCATCTGGCTTCTCACACCTTCCGCCTTCCTCCCCTCCCCGCAGGTTGTACTTTTCAAATTACATTTCCTCCTAGTATGTTCATTTAGTGCATTCTTATGCCTTTTCAAAATGGGACAGCATTACAAAACATAGGATGGAACATGTTCTAAAAGGTTTTATTTTTAACTTCTCTTGGGATCGCAACCTCTGCAGTCTTTCAGTGTTTCACGCTACTTAACTGACCTCAGATGCCAAATGTAATCTCTGCCTGTCACTGAATCCAACATATTTCTCTGTGAAGTCCCCTTTTTTGCTTTCTTAACTGTTTTTTTTGAATGACTTAGGGAAATAGGGATTCGTTAATGCTCTGGTTTGTATTTTCCAACATCAACACTGTTGGTTTCCTGCCGTTTTCTTCCTGAATGGTAATAGCCCTAAGCAGGACTGAAAATCCGAGTTGAGAAGTTGGTTTATTCTTTCTCAGGAAATTTTTCCCTCCTAAACGTTTGTATTTTCTTTTTAATTAATTAATTAGAATCCCATCAACCACTGCTAACTTCGTGGAATATGAGCACAGGACATGCCCAAGAGGCACCGATTGCCGGGAGACGACAAGGGTCATGGCTTCCCCAAGTTGACGTCTTGCATTCAGAGCCGTGGTCACTCTCCCTGTGGAGAGATGATAAGACATAGTGATGAGTTACGATTAGGACATTCACTTCCACTGCTGTGAATTTCCTCCAAAGCGCCTGCACTGATTACAAAGAGTTCCTGGGTCTACTCTGTCACTTCCCCACAAAGAAAGCCAAAAAGCCTACCCTGCATTGCGGTGACTTAAGCCCAAGATTCCATAGGGCTTGGGAAAGTGTCAGGCAAGGAAGAGGGGAATAAATAGAGCAACATCTATAGGGCACTTTGCATCGTGCCCAGTGTGTAGTAAGTGATCAGAAAATGGTGGTCATTGTCATCAATGCCATTGTCAGTATAATTATTACTGGTCCTCATCATATAGATATACATATACACACATATGTACACATATGCATGTGTCCATGAATGAGGATTCCTTCTGGCTCTAGATGGAACCTATGAACCTCGAAGGAACTCAAGGTGAAATGGTGAAGCTCATCTCGATAGCTGATACCTGCCATTAGAGTTTCCTAGAAGGCTGGTTGAAATGTTACTTTAGGCACAGATTTTGTCCCTAGAAAAGGGGTGTGGAGCAGGCTCTGCCCACCTAATCACATCAGATCAATGAATACCTACAAAGAGTTAAACAGCTAGGCAAATATGGCATGCCAGGAGGACTACGCCAGGGGTTCTAGGATGGGGGTTGTCATAGCTTGGGGACAAGATGGGGTGGGAGGCTTACTGTGATAGAGACCAGTGGGGAAATGAAAAAAGGAAACTGAACAGAAGGTGAAACTTCACTCTCGGGCTGCCTGTGAAGAGTAGCAAAATGCTAGCCCAACAGGGAAGAATATGCCATGGGAAGCATTCACAAAGCTGTGGCTGAGCTAAAAAGGGCAGAGGAGCTTCTGGTGTCTCAAGAAAGAATATTTTTAAAATTCCAAACTATACAAGTAAAATATTACACTCTATGCTGTGGGTTACGAGCAACCAATTAATCAGCGCCTTGTGTTCAGGCACCGTGGGGCTGCAAGGAAGGCAAAGGCGCTGCCCCCAGATGCTTGGACTCTTGGGAGAAACACGGTAAATGACAGTGGGTTAGGGAACAGTGTGAGGCCCAGCAGCCAGTGGGTTGGGGAGGTTTCCTGGAGGAGGTGAGGGTAAATACAGGCCTTAGATACGCACACAGCAAGCCAGGCTGGGACAGTGAGATGAACTGCAGGTGAAAACAATTTTAAAAGGCGAGTAAGAAATCAGTCTGGCAGAAACAGGAGCTTAGGGAGGAAAACCGCAAATGCAGCCCCCTTTGCTGTTCCCATCCACCCTGCTTCTGGGATCTTGGCTACTCTCTCGGATCTCGATCCCACAGTACCATCCAGCTCTGTCCTTGTCCTCTCTGTGTCCCCAAGCTTCCTCCGCAGATGCCTCCTCTTTCTATTTTGACCACTCTTCCCAGGGAACCTCATGTTCCTTGACTTTGGAACAAATCAGTGCAGCTGACTCCATTCTGTTTTTCTCTCTGCATGTGTCTACCTGCCCAGTGCACGCCCCCGCCTCACGGACAGCCCACTCTCAGAAGGTCCCAAAGTAACCTTGCCACCTTCCTGCTCTCCTGAACGTTTCTCCCTCCTGTAAGCGCTCAGGTGCTCAGTACAGAATCCCCATGCTTTTCCTGACTCCTTGCTTTGCCTCCATCCTGGACACACAGACACACGTGTGTGCAGGTGCATCACAGTGCATGTGCATTTGCTCACACACAGGCTCATCAAGGTCATTCCTACCCCCTGAGGGTCTCTTGCATCCATGCCCCCATCCCCTCTCACTCTCATTCCTATTTGTTTGTTTTTCAGAGACAGGGTCTCGCTCTGTCACCCAGGCTGGAATACAGTGGCACCATCACGGCTCACTGCAACCTGGATCTCCTAGGTTCAGCTCCCAGGAACCTCAGCTCCCCCACCACCTGCCCCAGCAGTAGCTGGGACTGTAGGTGGGTGGCATCATGCATAGATAATTTTTAAATTTTTTGTAGGGAGGACGTCTCCCTATATTTTCCAGACTGGTCTTGAATGCCTGGGCTCAAGCAGTCCTCTCACCTCAGCCTCCCTAAGTGCAGATTACAGGCATGAGCTACTGTGCTCAGCCACACTCTCATTCTCTACACTCACTCATCTACCCACTCTCCCCTGGACCACTGGACTTTATCCTTTAGATCTCTTTTCTCTGGATCCCTGCTGTGGCCACCACGCTTGTCCCTCCTACCTCCTCTCTGCAAGCCACCCCCCACCAACAGAAGTTCCTTCCTGCTCTTACCAAAATTCTCTTTTGACAACCCAGTTCGGAATATTGGGATGCCAAACCCTATCTTAAACAAAACTGTTCATACGCTCATGCACGTGTGTATTGGTTCTATACTGTGTGACCCCCATGCAGCAGTGTGGCCCAGAGATTCAGAATACAGGTGCTGGAGCTGCTTGTCTGGGCCTGGAGTGCTACGCTGCCACTTCCAACTATGCAACCCGGGATTTGAACGTTTCCTCATCTGTAAATGGGAGTCAGCATTCGACCTACAGCACAGCGGTGTTGTGAGGGTTAAACAAAGCAAGCCCTTATAACAGAGCCTGACACATAATTAGCGCCCATTACACAGTAGCTATGATGGAGCGGGGGAGAGAGATAATAAGAATACAGTAATGTTGTCGATCATGTTTATCATTATTCTATTGTTATACAATAATGTTTAACTCTGGGCCATAGGATTTTTATTTTCTAGTTTTTTTTCTATATTTTTCCAATTCTCTGTGATAACCATGAAATCCTTTTACAACCATTAAACTGATCTTTTCTTTGGAAATTACATGATGTTACATCCTGGCTTAAACATGTTCAATAACCTCTCACTGCCTACAAGATAGGAACCAAAGCCCTGGGCCCGGGCTGGGGAGCCCTGCATCTGCTGGCCTCAGCCAGATGTACTGGCGTCTCTTCCCACTGCCCCACTTGCTTTCCAGGCTCCACCTTCTCCAGGCCTCTTGGCTTCCAGATGCTGAGTCCGGCATCATCTTCTCTTTTTATTGTGTCCTTACTTCCCAGGGATTCTCAGCTCTTCTGACTTCACTACTGCCCAACGAGACCTCTGTTCACACTAGGAACTCCTGGACTCAAGCATTCCTCCATGGTTCAGATGCCAACTTTGCTGGGAGGAGGTCTTTCTCCCATGGGGACTCTGGGGCAACATGCGTTGCTCACCAAGACCAAGAGCTCCCTAAGTCTGCAGGCTGGGTCACTGTCCCGTGGGCATCACTAAACATCTGTAGCATCCTCCGAGGTTTGAAGAGAGGTAGAGGATGGAGAGGCAAAGAAGGGAGGGGTGCTGTTGCATGCAGGGCTCTAAAAACAAGACTTAGCAAGAGGGAATGTTACAAGATTTTTTTGAGGACAACAAGATAAAAGCAACATTTTAGGAACAGATATGGGAATAACATTATGCAAAATGAATAACGTGCAGAGGTCAGAAAGTCAGTAAAGGCCGAGCATGGTGGCTCACGCCTGTAATCCCAACACTGTGGGAGACCAAGGCGGGCAGATCACAAGGTCAAGAGATCAAGAGTATCCTGGCCAACATGGTGAAAACCCATCTCTACTAAAAATACAAAAATTAGCTGAGTGTGGTGGCGCATGCCTGTAGTCCCAGCCACTTGGGAGGCTGAGGCAGGAAAATCACTTGAATCCAGGAGATGAAGGTTTCAGTGAGCCAAGATCACAGCAATGCACTCTGGCCTGGTGACAGAGTGAGACTCGATCTTAAAACAAAAACAGGGCCGGGCGCGGTGGCTCAAGCCTGTAATCCCAGCACTTTGGGAGGCCGAGGCGGGTGGATCACGAGGTCAAGAGATCGAGACCATCCTGGTCAACAAGGTGAAACCCCGTCTCTACTAAAAATACAAAAAATTAGCTGGGCATGGTGGTGCGTGCCTGTAATCCCAGCTACTCAGGAGACTGAGGCAGAATTGCCTGAACCCAAGAGGCGGAGGTTGGGGTGAGCCGAGATCGCCCCATTGCACTCCAGCCTGGGTAACAAGAGTGAAACTCCGTCTCAAAAAACAAAAACAAAAAACAGAAAGTCAGTAAAGAGGCAGTTGGCTGTAGTTCAATCAAAAGGGGCAAGGTCTTGTTCTCAGGTGAACTGCCACCGAAGACGGCACCGAGAGGTCCCACAGCTCCTGTTCCTGGCCACATACCCTTTGCTGCCTTGCCGAGCACTTCCCCATACATGCCCAATGACTCCCACCAGCCTCTTTGACCAATACTAATGACATAGCCACCTAACATGAGACATAGTCACACAGCTAACTGTGAAGCCGTAGAGATGTGATTCAAACCTGATACAACTGACCCCAAAACAAGGGCTGCTAACTAAACCTCCCCCATTGCGGCTGCTGCTACATCTGAACAGCCAGCAGATCTCTTGGCCTTCAGAACAGAAATGCTGAGGTTAAAAAATGAATTGTAAGCTGTGCTCAGGCCTGGAATAGTCTTGCAGTTGTATTTTAAGACTTTTTTTTTTTAAACCAGTGGAAAAACTTGGGTGAGAGATAAATAAAATATTAAAGAAGGAAAAGAAGATATTCAAGTGTCTTCTAGGAAGTTCTGAAGGTTATGAATAGAATGAACTTGGACTGATTTGACATTGAACTGTGGAGTGTGGGAGTTTCTGGATAAATGAAAAACGCTCTGTTACATAATGAGCTGCAGCACTTTTCAACTTCATTACCTGCAGGTCTGATACAGGCTGAACATGTAAAGTGAGTACAGAAGACCCAGATATACTGATAGATGATGAATTTGCAACTGATTTTTTAAAAAAAATAAACTATATATGGGAGAGATTTCCTTATGTTTTTGAAGTGACACCCAGGAGAGCCAGCCTATGAATTCAGACTGTCCTTGCTAAGATGGTCTAATGTTACAAAAATGATAATAGCCACAAGGTGCCAGGACTCTGCTGACACCCTCTTACTCAATTCTCACAAAAACCCTCTGAGGAAAGCATTATCATCTCCAGTCTTCAGATGAGGAAAGCGAGGCGCGGAGGGCTTACGTAATTTTCTCAGGGCTGCCCAGCTAAAAAGCAGACAAAGCTGAGATTCCAGTTCGAGTCAGTGGACCCCGAAGCCCAGGCTCCTCCCATTATAAACACTGCCTCTAGGGTGGGCCGACCACTGGACTCACACAGACATGCCTTCTAATACTTTTGTGTTCTGGAATCTTCTGCAACAACAAGAAACAGGCCTCATCCCACTGAAGTGACAGGGCTAGCTTTCTCCACTGAAAGGACGCCAGGCTTCTTAGTCATGGCCCGACTTCCCTCTGTCTCCAGCTCTTGAAATCGGCAGAGGGGAGGGTGACCACACTAGGTGGGCTGACCCCATAATAGAAGCCTTAACACATTGCACATTTCTGCCCACACACCCAGCGCCTCCTCCTCGCGGCTCACATCAGCACCACCCCCAGCAATCTGGATAGTCCTCCTGCCATTTGACAGAATATTTTTCGTTGTTCAGTCTCTGGGGTTCACATAAAGCCAGAGTTTACGCTTTGGAGTGTTCCTTTGTCCTATGGCAAATCTGGCTTGGGGTTCAGAAGGAGCATGGGGCCCCTAATTAGAAGCAATACAGAGACCATAGTCAGAAGGAGGAAGAGGGGTAAGAGCAAAACATGGGAGACGCATGGAGAGTTCCAAGTACCACGCAGGGAAAAAAAAAAAAAAAAAAAAAACAATTTAAACAGTTTGAAAAGTAGTCACAGCCTTGGTAGCATCAGTGGTAGATGGAGCACAGACGAGGGGTCTGAAGCTCTCCGAGGTGCTCTGGAGTAAGCCAGGCATGGCAGGAACCGCGGCAGGTGACAGCAGTGGGAATCCCTGCTTCACTGCTTCTCGGCTGTGGAATTCCAGGGGAGTTGCTTAACCCCTGGGAACCTCAGTTTCCTCTTCTGTACAATGAGAATGATAATATTCAACAAAGTGAAAATAGTTCCAGCAACTACTGTCTAGGTTGGAATGGGGTCCAGCTGTTGGATGTCCAAGCCCCAGGCAAATAACTTTCATGGGGGCCCATCTGTATGAACAGTTTGGGTTTCTCTAAAGCATGGCAGGACTCTTCTGGCAGCTGAGGCCACTTGCCAGGCTGCCCTCCTGGAGGAGGTGTCCAGACACAGGGCCATGGGTGATCACGTGGATGTGAAGTCCTAAGGGCATCCAGTGACCCCATGCTCAGGTACTGGTTGGCGCAAAAGTAATTGCAGCTTTTGCCATTGAAAGTAATAAGAACCCTGATTACGTTTGAACCAATCTAATAGAAATTCAGAGAGCGCTCTGAGTGGGAGAAATGAACGTTTCAGTCAGGACTCAGAACACCTTGGTGTGATGGCACTGCCAGCTCTGGCCAGTCTCAGGAAACAGGGAGGGATCCAGAAAATTCCAGGAAGTTGCTCCAATGTGAGGAGCCCTGAGAGGCACAGGGTCCCAGCTTGCTCAGGTCAAAGGACAATGCTAGCTGTGATGTTCTTAGGGGAACATAACCATCACTCACATAAATAAAAACAATCATCAGGCAGGGTCCCTCCATGACCTTGTAGGAACGAACCAGCAACCAGACCACCATGAAACAGAGAGATGGGCACTCTGCAACTGCAAAGGTAAACTCCCCACTCTTCTGACTAACCTGACTACTGCTTCTCTCTTCACAGCAGTCCTAGACCGCTTTAATCTTCCACTCTCCTGGACAAATGATCAAGATAGCCCCAGTCGTCACATCGCCCTTGCTCTTGGATTGCACTCAGTCTAAAACTGTCCACTCCTTCCTTAACCCCTCCTTAGACTCTCGTAGCACAAGCCCGTTATAAGCCCCTCCCACTCCCTTCCGCAGTTCTGGTGTGTGCCCTCACTTACTGCAGCAAGCTGAGTTAATCTGCACTGGCGTCACTAGAAATGTGTTCTTGGTGGTCTTTGGCTGGGGGGCTTCCTCATAAAAGAACCTATGTCCCAGGGCTCTTTGTGGTTGTTGTTACATTAATTAACCCATTTATTATAGGCCAGTGATGTCTTAAAGAGTAGAGGAGCGTCTGCTGGTCTTTCCTTTGGTCTTCTGATAGTGGACTTGATCATGACAGCTGACGTGGGATTCTATGTCCAGCCTCCACCAGCTACTGTCCATGCAGGAACCACAGTGCCAGATTCCCACAGCTCGTCTCTTCATCTTGGTTTTGCCACAGAAAGAGCAAGTGTATTTGGCATGCTGGCTGATTTCAGTTTTCTTCACCATTTTCCACAGGGTGGCCCCATAGCGGGTCCCGTATTTACTGACGATCCCGACTTTCTTGGCACGTTTGGCCGTGTCGCCGCGAAGTAGATCCGAGCCCAGAGAGCTCCCAGGGCTCTTTTAAGGATTGTGCACAACAGTTCCTGTCGTAGAGAGGACTGTCATTATTTTGGGGGCATTTCACAGTCCTTCTGATCCGTTCATTCACCAAGCGTCTAGCCAGGCTCCTCGGTCCTGAAAGCCCTGTGGCTTGGGGACCAGTAACCTCAGCATCACCTGGGGCTTGTTAGACATGCAGACCCTTGCACCCCACCCTGGACTGACTGATGTGGTTTTTAACAAGATCCCCGAGGGATTTATGTTGCAGTTAAGTTGAAGAAGCACTGCTCTAGCTTAAGAGATCCGTTCTTGCACCACATGCTCGGAACGGCGGAGAGGGGGGCATGATGGGGGAAGGTTCCTGTGGCTGCCATTCAAACACACGTTAGGTTCCAGGCGATTTTCCAGCCATGGGTGTGGGCACGCCAGGCGTGCAGGAGCACGACCAGGTTTGGGGATTCGACTTGCTTATCCATTCATGAGCAACTCCGGTAGCAAGAATATGCCTGTTGCACTAGCAATTTTGTATTCGTATCGTCTTCGTTTCTCACCCTAGTCCTGTGGGCGCAGTGAGCAGGGAAACTCTTACCGTTTCCACTTTATGGAAGAGAAATCTGAGCCTTTGAGATACACAGTTTTTAGTTAGTGTCACTTGCTGGTCAAATGATGGCGACAAGCAGGTCCAGCACAACATCGAAGGGACACGAAAAAACCTCGGAAACTGATATAAATAATATTTTAATGCAATATTTTTTGAAATAAAAATTAATGCAAAACAGCTATAATTAGAAACAGATAAAAAGTTAATAAAGACAAGATTCCAAGGCAGCTGAGATTAGACTGAAAATTTTGACATTTTTGATCAATGTGGATGTTTTTAACATTAATTTTATTGTTTTTTAAATGCTGTTTCTTTTGCTTTCTGAGTCTCTTGGCACTCCCTTAAATTTTGCCTCATTCCTTTCTGCTAGAGCCTCAGAGGGCGTTCAGCAAATACCCAGAGTTGTGTGTGGTTTGTGGAGTTAGACTGCCTGGATTCAGATCCACGCTTGGCCAGTTCCTAGCCGGGTTCATTTGGGCAAGTCAATTCAGCTTTACTGCTTTAGTTTCTTCTCTGTGATATAGAGAGGGCTGAAGTTCAATTCAGTAAAGATAGAGAAGGACCAAGATGATGTAGTCCAATTACAGAGCTCTGAAGTTCTAGTTGAATCCAAATTTAAAATATCTACAAGATTGACAGCATTTACTTGAGTAATCCTCTATAAATATAAATTTTAATTATATAAATGTGCACATGTAATCATATCATACATACTGTTGTTTTTAGCTCAGTCTTTTAGCTCAATGCCCCTTTCTGCCTCTTTTCCTTTCCTCCCCTCCCGTGTAGCCCATGCTACCATGCCTGATAGGTGTTTTCCGTATTTTCCTTTGTATTTCTATAATGAGGTACAGACCACAACACACACATGCATATACATATGTACACATTTTGATACGGAGGTTGCGACCATCGTTTCACAAAATAGATTATATCATAAATGCTTTTCTGCTCTCACTTATGAACCATACCATAAAGAAATCCCTCCAAGCCAACCAGTGTAGCTCTATTCTTTTCTTCTTCATTGGCAGTACGCTACTCTAGGAGTGCACTACCATGATTCGTTTTCCCATTTTGTGCTAATGAGGATTCATTTTCCCCTACTTTTTTGCCACCCTGAATAATGAGATATTTAAACACGCTGATGCGTATATTCTAATACTGTAGATTAGTTTTCCCTGTTCCGGAATTTGATATAAATGGAATCATATAGCCTGGAATCTTATATATGTGGATTATTTTGTCGGCATGTTTTTGAGTTTGAGCCATGCTGTTGAGTGTAGCATAGTTCTTTCCTTTTGATTGCTGAGTGGCCCGTTGTATGCATATATCACAGTTTGCTTATTCTTCTGAGTAATGTATATTTCAAATTTTAATAGATACTGCTACGTTACTTTCCCAAAATGCTGTACAATTTACATTTTAACTTTGTAATATATGTTTTACTTGTCTTTAATTTTGGCAGGCCTGATAGGCATGATATGATGTCTCATTAGTACTTTAATTTGCATTTCCCTAACGATGGTACATTCAAGCATCTTTTTGTACATTTGTTGACTCTCTGCTTTTGCGCTTCTATAAATTGCCTTTTCTTATCCCTTCGTCGTTTTTCTACTGAGTTGCCAAATTATAAAATCTGTTTCTATATGATATAAGCACATTCTTTGTGGTTTGGGTTACAAGTTTTTTTTCCAAATCTATCATTTGCATTTTGAATTTGCTTAGAATATTTAATACTGTACACATTTGGGGGGTAGTTATTTTATTTTTAATGGACAAATAATAATTGTGTATATTAGGGGTTCATACCACATTTATGATGTGATCAACTATGTCTTCTTTGGCCTCTTGTGTTTTCCAGTCTCCTTAAGGCTTCCTTGTCCTTGGATTATACGTGAAGCCTCCTTCTACAGTAATTTGTCTTGTCTTGTTGTGTACGGTTAGGACTTTACTCTCTGGGGAATGTATTTTTGTGCATGGTATAAAATAGGGATTTAATTTTACTTTGTTTCAGAGGGACAGCCAGTATTGTTTTAAAATAATTTATTATTTTCCCACTAAGTTGAACTCCCACTTTTGATATATGATGTATATTACATTCTCATATCCACGACCATTTCTAGATCCTCTTTTCTCTTTCACTGACCTATTTCTCATTCTCATACCAATACAATATTTACTTCATAACAGTTTTATAATATCCTCTGATGTCCGGTAAGGCAATTCCCCTTTCACTGTTCTTTTTTATTATTTTCCTGCTATTCTTGAGCATTTATTCTCAAGTGAATAAATGTACTCCTTATGAAATTTGAATTCATTTTATCCATTTATCCTCCTCACTCCTTCCCAAGACTGTTGCAATTCTAATCGTAATTACATAAAATGTATATATTTCTTTGGGAGAATTGATAATTTTATGACATATTACGTTTCACATCCAAGAACGTGGTATATCTTTCCATTTGTTCAGAACTTGTTTTGAGAGCTTTACTAAGATTGGATTTTATTCATATAGATGTAGCTATATTATTACTTATATCCCTAGATATTTTTGTTCACTATTTTATGAAGAGGATACTTTTCTCTTTTCCATTTATATATGATTATTAGAATAGACAAAAGCTAATAATATGTTTCATTATCCTATATCCTCATACTATTGTATTCTCTTATTAATTCTAATTTTATTTAAAAACTCAGGATCTCTTAGATTTTCATATCATCAGCAAAAATATTTATTTCTTCTTTTCAAGTGTTTATTTCAGTTGTTTACTTCCTTTTTATTGAGTTTACTAAATCTTCCATGACAAAGTCAAATTGTAATGGTCAGAGCAAAGTTTCCTTTCTATATGTTGATTTTTTTTTTAATTTAGTTTTTTTTGTTCGCTTTTTTTTTTTTTTTTTTTTTTGCGACAGAGTCTCACTCTGGTGCCCAGGCTGGAATGCAGTGGTGTAATCTTGGCTCTCTGCAAACTCTGCCTCCTGGGTTCAAACAATTCTCCTGGTTCCTTCTCCTGAGTAGCTGGGATTACAGGCGCCAGCCACTACTTCCAGCTAATTTTTTTGTATTTTTAGTAGAGAAGGGGTTTCACCATGTTCACCAGGCTGGTCTCGAACTACTGACTTCAAGTGATCTGCTCACCTCAGCCTCCCAAAGTGCAGGAATTACAGGTGTGAGCCACTGTGCCCAGCGTATATGTTGATTTTAAATGAAATGGTTTTAATATTGTAGTGGATTTGATGGAGGTTTTTTAAGAAATATTTTTATTCTATTTAAGCGATGTTGGAACAAGGACAAAATTGCCTAATAATGTGTTTCTCAGAACATATGCCCATGGTTAAGTGATACATGAGTGTAGCGATATGTTAATTTCCTGCTATGAAAATATTTTTGCATTCCTGGAATAAGCTCTACATGGTTTATTGATAAGGTGCTTGATTCTATTCTATTTAGAATTCCAGTATCTTGATTTATAAATGAAATACAGTTTTTCACAAAGGAGATTTTGGTAAATTTCAGTGGCAAAATTAGAGATTATATTGTCTAACAGGTAATAGAATAGCATCACCACCAATCTTACCAGAAAAGCATACGTAAGTGTTGGGAGAGTATTCAGGTCTCAGTTGCAGATAAAGTTTTCCAAAATTCTAAAGCTTTCACTTGAGAGCTTCAGTTTTACCATTGGCAGCAAAGACTACCCGTTCTTTCCCTTTCGGTGATAAGCATCCTTTAGTCAAGGAAACATCTGCCAGTTACCCAAGTCTCAGTCATCATAGTTTGTCTGCCACTTGGTCTTTCAGATAAAATGGCGTTCCATGATGGAGTGGCTAGTGCAGCTCACAACTCAACCACACAAGTGCTTTTTCTTGAGACCATCTTCATAGCACAGTATGCAGCAAAAATGCTTCATGCATACTTTCCAGTCAGCAACACAGAACACGAAGCAGCCATGTGGGCTGGGCCCAGTGGCTCATTCCTATAATCCCAACACTTTGGGAGGCCAAGGCAGAAGGATTGCCTTGACCTCTCAAATTCCTAGGAGTTCAGGAATTTGAGACCAGCCTGGGTAACACAGAGAGACCGTGTCTCCACAAAATACATTAAAAAAAAAAATTAGCTGGGCATGGTGGCATGCCTATAGTCCTAGCTACTTGGAAACCTGTGGTAGGAGGATCTTTTGAGCCCAGGAGTTTGAGGCTGCAGTGAGCCATGATTGTGCCAATGTCAGTCCAGCCTGGGTGACAGTGAGACTTTGTCTATAAAAACAAACAAACAAACAAACAAAAGACATATACTCAAGGGACTTAATAAAATTACAATTTGTGCTGCTTTATCAAGAACATTCTTAAGTGAAACTGGATTTTTTTAAAAAACTGGGGGTGTGCAGCAGTGAAAAATACAATGATCACTCAGGCAGTGTGGTGCTGGTGCCTATATTAGCAGGAAGTCACCGGCGGGTTTACCGTCACTGCTTTTGCACCATTCAGATAAAGGTCATCACAGTGAAAAAGCAAATAATACCTTAGTATTATTATGAACACAGTTTTGACCTTGCTGATCTCTAGTGTGGGTCTCAAGGGACCCCAGGGTTCTGTGGGCTCCACCTTAGAAACCACTGCTCTGGACCGACGAGGCTCCTTTTTCGTTCCTTGAAAGGGCCAAGCTCCAGGAGTTCGTAATCAGTCTGGGCAACATGGTGAAACCCCGTTTCTACTAAAAATATCAAAATTAGCTGGACATGGTGGCGGGCACCTAGAATCCCAGCTACTCGGGAGGCTGAGGCCGGAGAATCGCTTGAACCAAGGAGGTGGAGGTTGCAGTGAGCTGAGATTGTGCCGCTACACTCCAGCCTGGGCAACAGAGCAAGATTCTGTCTCAAAAAAAAAAGGCCAAGCTCTTTCCTAAATCAAGGACTTTGCACATGCTGGTCCCTTGGACTGGAATGCTGATCTCACAACACCTTGCCTAGTCCATTTTTCTCCTTGTCTTTGAGATTGCAGTGTAACTGTCCCTTTCACAGGGCCCACTGCCCAAAGCAGGCTCAGCTGCTGTGCTCTGTGCTCTCAGTAAACCTCAACATTTCTGTCATAGCCCTTTTAACAATTGCGATTAACTTATCACCTGCATGTTTATCCATGAATATCTGCTCCCTCACGAACGTAAACTTCTGGCTTCACCTACCTCTTCTGCCTCGGTATCCCCTGCCCCTGGCACCTTACTTACTGCATTCAATCAATATTATTGAATAAATTAAGGAGTGAATGATCTGTTTGGCTGACGGCTGGTTAGCTCAGTTGGTTAGCTTGCAGGGCAGAGGCCAAGGTCATGGGCTGGCCCAATTTTACCCTTTTCTCCTTTTACAGCTCCCATCACCAGCTTTTATTCCTCAGGCCTACACCTCACACTGACTGGGATAGAGGGTGCAGATGAATAAAGGCAAATCCATCAGCATAAGTAAGAAAACCCTCCACGCTACCTCATAATTTGTTGTAGATTTGTTGCCATCTGCAAAGCCAGAAAGACAACTCCAGCACTTCCTGATCATCTTGAGACCCACTTATACTTCCTGAAGACTATGAAATCTCTCCTATTTATTCATTGACTAGAAGTCCCCTGGTCCCCTAGCAAATACACATGTTTTGCAGAACCCAGAAGAGTAATCAGAAACTCTCCAGCAGTTATGAGCCATAGTTTAAAAACCTCTGAACTAACAAAATTATCATTCTGTCCCAGATTTAAACCGAATTGTGGTGATGATAGCATGGACTCTGCAGTTCTGGTTGAGAGGCCAATTTAATTAGAAGCTTCTATCTTCAGGCTCTTATAACGCCACCCCATACCCTTTCCCCAAAAATAATTCTTTAGGATGAAATTTTTAATGCTGTCTCTCAGCCTAAAGGTATATTTTCTTGTAGAAAGTTGAGTAAGTTTTCATTTAGGCTATTTTTAAAACTTAAGAAAAAGGGCAAAAAAAGGGGATTTCACCACTTAAGAAATCACTCAGATACTTTTTTTTTTTTTGCTTTATTTTTTTTCCCAAATGCAAACTGCTTCCTTTAGCACTTTCAAGTTGTCCTTCTTAGTGCCTTTGGCATGTCTGAAGAAATTTAGTTGAGCTGTAATGAAGTTGTTCACAAAATGTGAATTGCCCCTAAGTAGATTTATTTCCACTCTTTAAAAAGAAACTTGCATGGAAATGGTACATGAAGAATCATGATCAAAATTCAGATCTATGAAAAAAGGTGTGCATGTATGTGTATGTGGGGTGTGTGTGTGTATTATGCATGTATTAACATCTTACCAATGAAAGTGTCAATGGTCAACCACATGGCCTGTCACCGAAAATGACCTTAGAAATCGTTTAGTCCAGGTCCTGTTTACAGGTGAGAAGATGGAAGTCCAAAGACTTACATAAATGTTTTAGTCTGGATGAAAACTAAATTAACTCGGAAATATGTGTCTTACATAGAGAACACAGACTTGTGAAACGAAAGTAAATTATGTGGCCACTTTACCATTTTGGAGGGAAAGAGGGACCTCTAGCCCGGGGAAGGATCTAATTGCACCACTCCTGGCAGATCACATGGTGGGAAGTGGGATGGGGGCCAAGATAACCTCCCAGCAGCTGCAGATCGCTGGGGACACTGGCTTGTCTTCTTCCAGTCAGGCATGGAAAAGCAATTCCACCACCAGGTTCCTACAGCAAGAACCAGGTGATTCTTCTTTCTAGATAACTAAGTACAGTCATGGCTTCTATTAAGAGTGGCCACAAATTTCTTGACTAAGGTCATCATAAAATTCAAATGCAGCATCTAAGGCTAAATGAAAACAAATGCTAAATTGCATAGTGTTGTTTGTTGTTGTTGTTTTAATTATTTGCTGCCCACAACTAATTTCAGGGACAGTCAGGCGACCAAAGATACATAGCTTCATTACAATAGAGCATTTCCTCAGAGGAGCCAGGTTCCAGAAAGAGAATTTTTCTGAAACTATGACCAATGCATTGAGATAATTAGTTGCACAGTTGAACTATAGCGTTGTTTAAAATGATGTTTTAGTGTACTGAGCCATACAACAGTGCTGATGTTTGATATTTTTGACCCCACAATGAATGACAGTTGCACATGGTTCAATCTAATATTTCAAATGCACCCCAGTAGGGAGACAGTAAGTCTGGAAGCTTGGTATGTTTTCACAGCAGTTAGGCGTACTGGCATTAAGCCTTTGTGACAGGCACATCAAAAAAACCCAGAAGACAGTCCCAAAGATTAGAATCAAATTGAGGAAAGGCAATAAAATCATAAGAAAAAAAGTCAAAGGCTGTAGAAGACAATATACGGGAACTACTTTCCAATTTCCAGTTTCCAGGTGCAAAGGAGGTGAGAGCTCTTTAGTACACAGGAGGAGGGATCCTTAGCTCAGTCAGGGAGAGTTCAAGAAGGAAGTAGAGCATAAGTTAGGCCTTGAAGTCTTTAAAAGATGTTTACAAAGAGGAGAATGTAATTAAGAAAGAGGAACAAGCATCATTATTCCATGCCTTTTATTTCATACCATTATTCACTATTTCATGCCCTTTGGTCAGCCATAGTGGCTCCTTTCTGTTCTTGGAATCTACCAGGCAATTTTCCACTGCACAGCCTTTGCACTGGTTGTTCCTTTTGCCTGAAATCTTCTTCCCCTTCATCTGCTTGTGGATAGGTCCTATTTCTTATTGAATATTACTTTCTTCTGGGCACAGTGGCTCATGTCTATATTCCCAGAACTTTAGAAGGACAAAGAGGGAGGATCATTTGAGGCCAGGAATTCAAAACCAGCCTGGGCAACATAGAGAGACCCTGTCTATACCAAAAAAAAAAAAAAAAAAAAAAAAAAAAAAAAAAAAAAAAAAAAAGAAGAAGAAGAAGAAGAAAAAAAAAAAAAAAGAAAAAGTTAGTCAGGCATGGTGGCTTGTGCCTGTGGTCCCAACTACTCAGGGACTGAGGTAGGAGGATTACTTGAGCCAGGAGTTGGAGGTTGTGGTGAGCCATAATCGCACCACTGCACTCCACCCTGGGTGATGGAGCAAGACCTCGCCTCAAAAAAAAAAAAAAAAAAAAATTACCTCCTCAGGGAAGCCTTCCCTGACTACCCAATTTAAAGTAGCTGTCCCTCTAACCCAGCTGTCTATCATTTTGTTTTGTTTTCATCATTGAACTTACCAACAGATAAAGTTACCTTGTTTATTTATTTCTTGGTTTTTGGTCTGCTTCCTTCAAGTCCTGTGGTAGGAGGTTAGCTTTGTGAGAATAAAGACTTTCCTGGAACTGTGCCTGGCATAGGCTTAAGCTGCGTGGATGCTCTTGATCACAAGCAACAGAAAATCCTAATCAAGTTGGCTCCAACAATAAAAGGGTAAAGTTCAGTGTCCCATTAAGAAGGATCCAGTGTCTTTCCATGTCTTCACTGTGGTTTCCACAGTGTTAGCTACAACCTAAACCTCATGGTGCCAAAATGACCAGAGCAGTTCCAGATTTCACATCCATCCATACATCATCCAGGTCAGAGCATCTTTGTTCTTAGATTCAGAGGTCTCAAATGCAGTCTGATTGACCTGATTTAGGCCACTCTGTATGCTCTCTCCAAAGCAACAGTTGTAGCCAGGGAAAGGGAATATATGATCTGCTAAGCCAGGGTGGACTATGTGGAAAGATATGGAAATCAGAAGGAAATGCTGGATCTTGTTAGGCAGAGGAAATAGAGAGGCAAAAGACCTCTACTGCATCATCTAAACTAAAACTTGAGTGGGATCTTGTATATGAATGGGGCTTCTTCTTGTAATATGAAGAAACAATGTTATAGGACATTACAACAGAATAGTCAATGTATGAGTCCATTCTCATACTGCTATAAAGAACTGCCAAAGACTGAGTAATTTATAAAGAAAAGAAGTTTAATTGACTCACAGTTCTGCAGGATTGGGGAGGCCTCCGGAAACTTACAATCATGGCAGAAGGGGAAGCAAACACATTCTTCACATAGTGGCAGGAAGGAGAAGTGCCAAGCAAAAAGGGAAAAGCCCCTTTTAAAACCATCAGATCTCATGAGAACTAACTATCACAAGAACACCTTGGAGGTATCCACCCCCATGATTCAATTACCTCCAACTAGGTCCCTCCCATGACACATAGGAATTATAGGAACTACAATTCAAGATGAGATTTGTGTGGGGCACAGTCAAACCATATCATTCTGCCCCTGGCCCTTGCCAAATCTCATGTCCCTACATTTCAAAACACAATCATGCCTTTCCAACAGTCCTCTGAAGTCTTAACTCATTCCAGCATTAACCCAAAGTCCAAGTCCAAGGTCTCTTCTGAGACAAGGCAAGTCTCTTCTGCCTATAAACCTGCAAAATCAAAAGTTAAGTTAGTTACTTCCCAGATACAATGAGGGTGCAGGCATTGGGCAAATACACCCGTTCTAAATGGGAGAAATTGGTAAAAACAAAGGGCTACAGGTCCCACACAAGTCCAAAATCCAACAGGGCAGTCACCAAACCTTAAAGTTCCAAAATGATCTCCTTTGATTCTGTGTCTCGTATTATCCAGGTCATGCTGATGCAAAAGGCGAATTCCCATGGCCTTGGGTAGCTCTGCCCCCATGGCCTTGGGCAGCTCTGCCCCTGTGGCTTTGCAGGGTACATCCCCCCTTGCAGCTGCTTTCATGGGCTAGTATTGAATGTCTGTGGCTTTTCCAGGAGCATAGTGTAAGCTGTCAGTGGATCTACCATTCTGGAGTCTGAAAGATGGTGGCCCTCTTCTCACAGTTCCACTGGCCAGTGCTCCAGTGTGTACTCCTTGTGGGGGTTCCAACCCTACGTCTCCCTTCCACACTACCCTAGTGGAAGTTTTCCGTGAGGGCTCCTCTCCTTCAGCAAACTTCTGTCTGGACATCCAGGCATTTCTGTATGTCCTCTGAAATCTAGGTGGAAGTTGCCAGACCTCAGTTCTTGATTTCTGTGTACCCACAGGCTCAACACCACATAGAAGCCTCCAAGGCTTGGGGCTTGCACCCTCTGAAGCCTGAGCTGTACTTTGACTCCTTTTAGCCATGGCTAGAGCTGAAGCAGCTGGGGCACAGGTCACCATGTCCTGAGGCTGCACAGAGCAGAGGGTCCCTTGGCCTTGCCCACAAAACCATTTTTCCCTCTTAGGCCTCTGGATGGGAAGGGCTATGATGGGAAGATCTCTGACATGCCCTGGGGACATTTTCCCTCTTGTTTTGGTGATTAACATTTGACTCCTCTTTACTTATGCAAATTTCTGCAGCTGGCCTGATTTTCTCCCAAGAAAATGGGGTTTTATTTTCTATTGCATCAATTAGGCTGCAGATTTTCCAAACTTTTATGCTCTGCTTTTTCTTGGATGCTTTGACTCAGAAATTTCTTCCACCAGACACCCTAAATCATCTCTCTCAAGTTCAAAGTTCCACAAATCTCTAGGGCAGTGGTAAAACGCTGCCAGTCTCTTTGTTAAAGCATTGCAAGAATCATCGTTTTTTTTTTTTTTTTTTTTTTTTTTTAATTGTACTTTAGGTTATGGGGTACATGTGCAGATCATTCAGGATTGTTGCATAGGTACACACCTGGCAATGCGGTTTGCTGCCTCCATCCCCCCATCACCTACATCTGGTATTTCTCCCCATATCCCCCCCGACCTCCCCATCCTCCCACTGTCCCTTTCTTGGTCCCCCACAACAGACCCCAGTGTGTGATGCTCCCCTCCCTGTGTCCATGCATTCTCATTGTTCATCACCTCCATATAAGTGAGAATATATGGTGTTTGATTTTCTGTTCTTGTGTCAGTTTGCTGAGAATTATGGTTTCCAGATTCATCCATGTCCCTACAAAGGACACAAACTCATCATTTTTTATGGCTGCATAGTATTCTATGGTGTATATGTGCCACATTTTCCTTGTCCAGTCTATTGTCAATGGGCATTTGGGTTGGTTCCAGGTCTTTGCTATTGTAAACAGTGCTGCTATGAACATGCATGTACATGTGTTTTTATAACAGAATGATTTATAATCCTTTGGGTACATACCCAGTAATGCGAATGCTGGGTCAAATAGAATTTCTATTTCTAGGTTCTCAAGGTAGTGCCACACTGTCTTCCACAATGGTTGAACTAGTTTACACTCCCACAAACAGTGTAAAAGTGGTCCTACTTCTCCACATCCTCTCCAGAATCTGTTGTCTCCAGATTTTTTAATGATCCCCACACTAACTAGCATGAGGTGGTATCTCAATGTGGCTTTGATTTGCATTTCTCTAATAATCAGTGATGATAAGCATTTTTCATGTTTCTTGGCCTCATATATGTCTTCTTTTGAAAAGTGTTCATGTCCTTCACTCACTTTTGGAAGGTTTTGTTTGTTTTTTCCTTGTAAATCTGTTTTAGTCCTTTGTAGATTCTGGATATTAGCCCTTTGTCAGATGGGTAGATTGCAAAAATTTTTTCCAATTCTGTTGGTTGCCGATTCACCATGATTGTTTCTTTTGCTGCACAGAAGCTCTGGAGTTTAATTATATCCCATTTGTCTATTTGGGCTTTTGTTGCCAATGCTTTTGGTGCTTTGGTCATGAAGTCCTTGCCTGTGCCTATGTCCTAAATGATTTTGCCTAGGTTTTCTTCTAGGGTTTTTATGATGTTAGGTCTTAAGTTTAAGTCTTTAATGCATCTGCAGTATGCATCTGCAGTTAATTTTAGTGTAAGGAAGGGGTCCAGTTTCTGCTTTCTGATGTGGCTAGTCAGTTTTCCCAACACCATTTATTAAACAGAGTATCTTTTCCCCATTGCTTGTTTTTGTCAGTTTGTCAAAGATCAGATGGTTGTAGATGTGTGCTGTCACCTCCAGGGCCTCTGTTCTGTTCCATTGGTCTATATCTCTGTTTAGGTACAAGTATCATGCTGTTTTGATTACTGTAGCCTTTTGGTATAGTTTGAAATCAGATAGCATGATGCCTCCAGCTTTGTTCTTTTGTTTAGAATTGTCTTGGCTATGCAGGCTCTCTTTTGGTTCCACATGAAGTTTAAGGCGGTTTTTTTCAGTTCTGCGAAGAAGGTCATTGGTAGCTTGATGGGGAAAGCATTGAATCTATAAATTACTTTGGGCAGTATGGCCATTTTCATGATATTGATTCTTCCTAACCATGGGCATGGAATGTTTCTCCATCTGTTTGTGTCCTCTCTGATTTCACTGAGCAGTGGCTTGTAGTTCTCCTTGAAGAGGTCCTTTACATCCTTTGTTAGTCGTATTCCTAGGTATTTTATTCCCTTTGTAGCAATTGTGAATGGGAGTTTGCTCATGATTTGGCTCTCGGTTAGTCTGTTATTGGTGTATAGAAATGCTTGTGATTTCTGCATATTGATTTTGTATCCTGAGACTTTGCTGAAGTTGCTTATTAGTTGCAGGAGATTTTGGGCTGAGATGATAGGATCTTCTACATTTACAATCATGTCGCCTGCAAATAGAGACAATTTGACTTCCTCCTTTCCTAATTGAATACGCTTTATTTCTTTTTCTTGCCTGATTGCTCTGGCTAGAACTTCCAATACTATATTGAATAGGAGTGGTGAGAGAGGGCATCCTTGTCTAGTGCTGGATTTCAAAGGGAATGCTTCCAGTTTTTGCCCATTCAATATGATATTAGCTGTAGGTTTGTCATAAATAGCTGTTATTGTTTTGAGATATGTTCCTTCAATACCTAGTTTATTGAGAGTTTTTACCATAAAAGGCTGTTGAATTTTGTTGAAGGCCTTCTCTGTATCTATTGAGATAATCATGTAGTTTTTGTCTTTGGTTCTGTTTATGTGGTGGATTACTTTAATAGACTTGTGTATGTTGAACCAGCCTTGTATCCCTGGAATGAAGTCGACTTGTTCATGATGGATAAGCTTTTTGATGTGCTGTTGCAATCGGTTTGCCAGTATTTTATTGAAGATTTTTGCATCTATGTTCATCATGGATATTGACTTGAAGTTTTCTTTTTTTGTTGAGTCTCTGCCGGATTTTGGTATCAGGATGATGTTGGTCTCACAAAATGATTTGGGAAGGATTCCCTCTTTTGGGATTGTTTGGAATAGTTTCAGAAGGAATGGTACCAGCTCCTCTTTGTATATCTGGTAGAATTCAGTTGTGGACCCATCTGGACCTGGACTTTTTTTGGTTAGTAGGCTATTAATTGCTGCCTCAACTTCAGCACTTGTTATTGGCACTTGTTATTGGTCTGTTCAAGGTTTCAACTTCCTGGTTTAGGCTTGGGAGGGTGTAAGTGTCCAGGAATGTATCCATTTCTTCCAGGTTTACTGGTTTATGTTCATAGAGTTGTTTGTAGCAATCTCTGATTGTAGTTTGTATTTCTGTGAAATCAGAATACAAATTGATTGTATATTCCCTTTATCTTTTTTTCATTGTATCTATTTGATATTTCTCCTTTTTCTTTTTTATTAATCTGGCTAGTGGTCTATTTTGTTGATCTTTTCAAAAAACCAGCTCCTGGATTTATTGATTTTTTTGAAGGGTTTTTGTGTCTCTATCTCCTTCAGTTCTGCTCTGATCTTAGTTATTTCTTGTCTTCTGCTAGCTTTTGAGTTTTTTTTTTTATCTTGCTCCTCTAGCTCTTCCAATTTTGATGATAGGGTATCGATCTGAGACCTTTCCTCACTTTCATGTGGACATTTATTGCTATAAATCTTCCTCTAGACACTGCTTTAAATGTGTCCCAGAGATTCTGGTACATTATGTCTTCATTCTCATTGGTTTCAAAGAACATCTTTATTTCTGCCTTCATTTCATTGTTTATCCAGTTGACATTCAGGAGCCAGTTGTTCAGTTTCCATGAAGCTGTGCAGTTCTGAGTCAGTTTTTCGCTTCTGAGTTCTAATTTGATTGCCCTATGGTCTGAGAGACTGTTATGATTTCCATTCTTTTGCATTTGCTGAAGAGTGATTTGCTTCCAATTATGTGGTTTATTTTAGAGTAGGTGCAATGCAGTGCTGATAAAAATGTATATTCTGTGGATTTGGGGTGGAGATTTCTGTAGATTTCTATTAGGTCCGTTTGGTCCAGATCTGAGTTCAAGTCCTGGATATCCTTATTAATTTTCTGTCATGTTGATCTGTCTAAAATTGTCAGTCGAGTGTTAAAGTCTCCCACTATTATTGTGTGGGAGTCTAAGTCTCCTTGTCAGTCATTAAGAACTTGCTTTATGTACCTGGCTGCTCCTCTATTGGCTGCATATATATTTAGGATTGTTAGCTCTTCTTGATGCATTTATCCTTTTACCATTATGTAATGCCCTTCTTTGTCTCTTTTGATCTTCATTGGTTTAAAGTCCATTTTATCAGAGACTAGGATTGCAATACTGCTTTTTTTTCCCTGCTTCCCATTTGCTTGATAAATCTTTCTCCATCCCTTTATTTTTAGCTTATGTGTGTCCTTGCACATGAGATGAGTTTCCTGAATACAGCACACCGATGGGTCTTCATTTTTTATCCAATTTGCCAGTCTGTGTCTTTTGATTGGGGCATTTAGCCCATTTACATTTCAGGTTAATATTGTTATGTATGAATTTGAAGCTGCCATTTTGATGCTAGCTGGATGTTTTTCTCATTAATTGATGGTTTTTTTTTTTCATTGTGTCAATTGTCTTTACCATTTGGTACATTTGCGGTGGCTGGTACTGGTTGTTCCTTTTCCTTGTTTAGTCCTTCTTTCAGGAGCTCTTGTAAGGCAGACCTGGTGGTGACAAAGTCTCTCAGCAATTGCTGGTCCATAAAGGATTTTCTTTCTCCTTCTCTTATGAAGCTTAGTTTGCCTGGATATGAAGTTCTAGGTTGAAAGTTCTTTTCTTTAATGATGTTGAATATTGGCCCCCACTCTCTTCTGGCTTGTAGGGTTTCTGCTGAGAGATCTGCTATGAGTTTGATGGGCTTCCCTTTCTGGGTAACCCAACCTTTCTCTCTGGCTGCCCTTAGCATTTTTTCCTTCATTTCAACTCTGGTGAATCTGACAATTATGTGCCTTGGGGTTGCTCTTCTTGAGGAATATCTTCGTGGCATTCTCTGTATTTCCTGGACTTGAATGGTGGCCTGGCTTGCTAGGTTGGGGAAGTTCTCCTGGTTAATGTCCTGAAGAGTGTTTTCCAGTTTGGATTCATTCTCTCTATCACATTCAGGTACGCCTATCAAACATAGGTTAGGTCTTTTCACATAATCCCATATTTCTTGAAGGGTTTGATCATTTCTTTTCACTCTTTTTTCTCTGTTCTTGCCTTGTTTTATTTCATTGAGTTGATCTTCAATCTCTGATATCCTTTCTTCTGCTTGATTGATTCAGCTATTGAAACTTATGTATGCTTCACAAAGTTCTTGTGTTTCTTCTCTAAGCTGGTTATTCTAGTTAGCATCTCATCTAACCTTTTTCCTCTATTCTTGGTTTCTTTGCTTTGGGTTAGCACATGTTCTTTTAGCTCTGAGAAGTTTGTTATTATCCACCTTCTGAAGCCTGTTTCTGTCAATTCATCAGATTAATTCTCCATCCAGCTTTGATCCCTAGTTGCTGAGGAATTGTGATCCTTTGGGGGAGAAGAGGCATTCTGGTTTTTGGCATTTTCATCCTTTTTGTGCTGGTTTCTTCCCATCTTAGCAGCTTTGTCTACCTGTGGTCTTTATAGTTGGTGACTTTCAGATGGGGTCTCTGAGTCGATGTCCTTTTTGTTGATGATGAAGTTATTTATTTCTGTTTCTTAGTTTTCCTTCTAACAGTCAGGCTGCTCTGCTGCAGGACTGCTGGAGGTCCACTCCAGAACCTGGTTGCCTGGGGCTCATGCGTGGGGGCTGCAGAACAGTAAGGGTTGCCACCAGTTTCTTCCTCTGCTATTCTCGTCCCAGAAAGTACCTGCCAGATGTCGGCCTAAGCTCTCCTTTATGAGGTGTCTCTTTGGGTATAGGGTGGTCAGGGAGTTGCTTGAGGAGACAGTTTGTCCCTTATAGGAGTTTAAGTGCTGTGCTGGGAGCTCCTTTGTTCTGTGCAGAGACGCTGGACAGGTATCTTTAAGTCTGTTGCAGCGGAACTCATAACTGCCTCTTTTCCCAGGTGCTCTGTCCTAGGAAGGGTGGCTTTATTTATAAGTTCCTGTCATGCTGCTGCCTTTTTTCATAGGTGCCCTGCCCCACACAGAGTAGTTTAATCACAGTTTGCCACCAGAGGCATTGCTGAGCTGCCACAGGCTCTGACCAGCTGCTGTGTGAACTGACTCAGTTGTGGTGGTCACCCTTCCCCCCACTGAGCTTGACCATCCTGGGTCCAGCTGCGATTGCTGCAAAACTCTCAATCCAGAGCATTTCAGATTGATTGTTTTGTGGGGGTGGTACCCACCAAGCCAGATCTTCTGGCTCCCTGTCTCAGCCCCCTCCCTTTCAGTTGAATGGGTGGCATTGTCTCCCAGGCATTCCAGGTGCCAGTTGAAATGGTCACCCAGATTCATGTAAGTTTCTGTGTGCCAAGCCAGCACTGGCAGAAACTGCCATGCTGAAAACTCATGGCACTTTTCAGCCCAGGAACCTCCTCGTCTGTGGGAAGTGAAAATTTGTTTGGAAATGTGGTGGGCACTTACCCTCTGCATTGTTCTTGCTGGGAACTGCACTGTGGAACTGTTCCTCTTCAGCCATCTTGGATCCTCCCAGTCAAGAATCATCTTTATTCCAGTTCCCAAATTCCTCATCTCCATTTGCAACCATCTCACCCTGGACTTCATTGTCCATATCACTATCAGCATTTTAGTCAAAGCCATTCAGCAAGTCTTTAGAAAATTCCAAACTTTCCCACATCTTCCTGTCTTCTGAGCCCTCCAAGTCTCTAGAAGGCTCCAAATTGTCCCACATTTTCCTGTCATCTTCTTCTGAGCCCTCCAAACTGTTCTGACCTCTGCCTGTTACCCAGTTCCAAAGGCACTTCCATATTTTCAGGTATCCTTATAGCAGCACCCCACTCTACTGATACAGTTCATTAGCCTGTTCTCATGCTGCTATAAAGAACTGTCTGAGATTGGGTAATTTATAAAGGAAAGAGGTTTAATTGACTCACAGTTCTGCAGGGCTTGGAAGGCCTCAGGAAACTTACTATTATGGTGGAAAGAAAAGCAAACATGTTCTTCACATGGTGGCAGAAAGGATAAGTATCAAGCAAAGGGGGGAAAACCCCTTATAAAACTATCAGATATCTTGAGAACTTACTCTCATGAGAACAGCAGCATGGAGGTAACTGCCCCCATGATTTAATTACCTCCTGGGTCCCTCCCATGACATGTGGAGTTTGTGGGAACTACAATTCAAGATGAAATTTGCGTGGGGACACAGCCAAACCATATCAGCCAAAATGGGGCTACCTCTTAAGGAAAGAGAAGTTAATCATTATTTGATAGGCAATTGGAAGCCGTGGAAGATTTTGAGTGGTGGCATAATAGAATGAAAGACGTGTTGAGGAATATCAGTTGGCAGCAGTTTGCAGACTTAGTGAGAAGAAATGTTAGGGGTGGGGAGCAGGTAGGAGGGATAGCCAGAAAGTCGGAAGAGATCTGGAGCCAGGAGAGCCAATGAAGAGATTGTCTACACATGAGGTGAAGGCCCAGACCAGACATTACAAATGAAAACATGTAAGAGACAGAAAAGATGTTCAACACATATTAACCAGACTTGATGACTGATTGCATATAGATGATGAATAAGAGGACTAAATAAAACATGACTAGCCATCTTTCATAGAATAAAACCGTTCCATGGTTGGCGTGAAGAACGCTGTGTGCCTCTTCCCCTGCGTCTTGCCCTTTTATCGCTTGTCCACTACCTCCACATCACACTGGTCTTTTCTCAACTCCTGCTCCCCTCTGATGCACTCTCTGCAGCCCCAGAGCCCCTGAAAGCACTTCCACCACCTCCCCCTCTACCCTCTTCACCCCTACCCATCTGGTAGGCTTCTGCTTCAGATCTGAACTTAAATGTCATCTTCCCAGAGAGACCTCTGCCACCCAAACTAGGCTCTTTTCTTTATTTCACATGCATATGCACATTTTTTTTAAAGAGTCCTTCCTTTCTTCATGGAATTCATCAGTGTTTATATTGGCATATGTATTTGTCTCCCTCACCAGAATTTAGCTCTATGGCAAGAAACAGAGACAATGGCTGGCAAGGACTCCAGGGCTGGGTGTAGGTGATATTCACTGTGCTACCCACCAGCAGGCATGGACGCTGGGAAAGAGATGGCTTATGGGGAGAAGATAATGACTTTGATGTGGAGCAAGTTGAGCCTATGGCAGATAGCCAAATGGAGATACAAAGTAGGAAGTAGCAGAACCTCAGAATGTAGAGCTTGAAGAAGACTTAGTCCAGTGTTTTCTCAAATTGAGGTAGCTCTTCACCAACCCAAGCCTTCTCACCTCCTCTTCTGCTCCTCTCCTGATTTCTTACAACTTGGTTCTTCTTAGCCCGTCTCACCCCTTCTCACCCTCTTTCTTTTTCTTACTTCTACGATCTTCAGTAGAGAATCCAGACAGCTTGCAAGCCGTAGTTGTGTTGGATTGAGGAACGCCCTTACTAAATCCCTCTGTTTTGCAAATAACAAAAATATGTCCCAGCGATGTTAAATGACTTGAAGCCACACGGCTAATTAGAGAGAAAACCTGGACTAGACTCCATCTTTTTTCAATTCCAGTTTAGTGCCCTTTCATTAGCCCATACTCAGTGTAGAAGTGGAGGTCAAGCCTTGGGGGTGAATTGTCAGAAATCCATGAACTTCTTGGCTCCTTTCTGGAACCAATTTAACTCTCCTTCAAAGAGCCCACAGAAAGCATGCAAGGACCTTCAAATGCGTATTTTGTTCCTATTTAACCAAACAAAAAGTGTGTTTTCTGGAATGCATGATGACACTGTGAAAGAAGGATTTGGGTCTTCCAGTGCCTTTTAACAAGACAAATTGTATTTTCAACGCAACTCCATATTAGCCCATACTGTTCTTAAAGTAACATTAGTGAAGACCAAGAGAGCCAACAGGCTGGCGTTCACCACGGCTCTGCTCTGCCCCCTTGTGCAAGTTTCCTCTTAGTGCATTTCCTTTGGACGGCTGGGGTAGGGCTTCTTTCCTCTGCCTTTGCCTCACTCCCCTCCGCGAATGTCGCCCCTGCCTGTCTCCTTTTTCCACATTATAGTCCACATTACAGCCTCAGCTCCTGGATGGCCAAGATTTTTGCACAAACATGAGTTTTGCCGCCCCAATTTTTAATCATTCATTCAACAGGTATTTATGGAACAACTAGGAAGTGCCAAGCTCAGGGATGATGGCAAGTGTCCTCCCTGACTTAACAGAGCTTCTGGTCTAGCAGGGAATGCGCACGATCACGTAGTCGCTGGAGTGATTTTTTTGTGACGTGGGAAGCACGAGAGGTTAGGGGAGCAACAATCAGGGGACCCAACCACATTCATCCAAGTGAGTAAGTAGCACCCTTATATTTAAAAAGAAAAGAAAAAAGATAAACATATACCTCAAATCCCCCCAAGGAAATAAAGTCTTCAGAGTAGCTTGAAAGAATTCTTTTCAAGTGTTTGAGGATGACCGTGATGCCGCGAATAAAGCGACACCACCACCCTTATCTTTTATTTTTAAATTGCTATCAAATTTGCAATTTTAGGCCAGTCTCAGTGTCTCACGCCTATAATCCCAGCATTTTGGGAGGCTGGGGTGGGCAGATCGCTTTAGCCCAGGAGTTTGAGACCAACCTGGGCAACATGGCGAAACCCTGTCTCTATAAAAAATACAAAAATGAAGCAGGTGTTGTGCTGCACGCCTCCCAGCTACTCAGGAGGCTGAGGTGGAAGGAGAGCTTCAGCCTGGGAGGTGGAGGATGCAGGGAGCCGTGATTGCACCACCACATTCCAGCCTGGGTGACAGAGCAAGACCCTGTCTCAAAAAAAAAATTGCAATTTTGCTCACTGTCATGAAAGTGTCAGACTAACGTGTTACAATTTTTTCCTTGAGATTTACCTTCAGCAAATGCAAACTCACATGCAAAGGCCGGCTCCCTGGAGAACACTGAGGACAACCTGTCATGCTCAATAAATGCTTGTCACCTACTGTCAGGGCCTTTTAGATACAATAAGGAATTCAGTCATCAATTCCCTCATTCCACAGAATCTTAGTTGTGGAATGTGTCAGACATTGCATTCAGGTCTGATCACGGGACAGAAGAAATACCATCAAACAAACAAACAAACACCCCTCATCTCTGCCCTTGAGGAGTTCAGAGACCTGTGAGGAGAGACACAAGAAAATAGCAGGTACCATTGTGCAGAGTTTCCTGGTGAAGATTGTTTGATGACTAGATAGGTGCATGCAATATACTACTGAGGAAAGAATGCAAAGTAAGTTAGGATGATTTTGGCTGAAAGTCACAGGAAATGCAGTTCAAAGTGATTTCAATGACAAGGCCACTTGTCGTCTCACATAATAGGAAGCCCAATAGCAACATTTTGGAGCTGGTGCATTTGGTGGCTTCTCAAGAGTAAGTGTGCTCTTCATCTGTCCACTCTGCAGTGGCATCCCTTATCGTCCAAGGATGCAGACTGTATCATCATTTAAGACACGCTCTAGAGTCAGGTCCAGTGAAGAAGGGGCATCTTTCCTGTGGCTTCCATTTTACAAGGCCCCACTGCCTGCAGACCTCTCCTCAGGTCCCAGTGCCCAGGCTTGGGTCCAATGCCCAGACCTGAAGCAATCATTGGCCTAGTAAAATGAGACTGCATGGCTGTTAACAGCCAGCCTCCCTCAAACACTTGGCTATGGAAGCCAACACGAAACCATGTGCTGATAGCAATGAAAATAAAGAGAAATGACTCTTCTGAGACAACCCGCAGTGTCAGGTGTAGTACATCTGTATCACACCCACAGTCAAACAAGTGGCATACAACAAAATGTTATTTATTAATGGCCTCACTGGGAAGTAATACTATGGAAATTTTTCCTTTTCTTCTTTTTACTTTTCTATTGCCAAAAGTGAGCATATATTCTTTTTACAATCGGAAGTGAAATCTATTTACAAAGTCAAGTAAAGAAATAAGCAATACATGGCCGGGCATGGTGGCTCAAGCCTGTAATCCCAGCACTTTGGGAGGCCGAGGCAGGTGGATCACGAGGTCAAGAGATCGAGACCATCCTGGTCAACAAGTTGAAACCCCGTCTCTACTAAAAATACAAAAAATTAGCTAGGCATGGTGGTTCATGCCTGTAATCCCAGCTACTCAGGAGGCTGAGGCAGGAGAATTGCCTGAACCCAGGAGGTGGAGGTTGGGGTGAGCCAAGATAGTGCCATTGCACTCCAGCCTGGGTAACAAGAGCGAAACTCCGTCTCAAAAAAAAAAAAGCAATACTTTGAGATCATCATTTAAGACACATTCTAGCAGAAAGTACGGAGTGGGTATACCAGTGGCATCTACTATAGCTCCTGTACAGAAGAAGCTTGATACCTACTTAGCCAGGGAAGACATTCTAAAGAGTTTGTAAGCAACAAAGGCATCTATATATAACATATACCTAAGCTAAACTTGTTTTTCTAGTACTCAAAATTAGACACTTAGGATAGTACCAATCATGCTAATTCTGCCAAATAGACAAGAATTGTGCAATACTCCAGAGAAGGCAGAAGACTCCAGGGAAGGCAAAGCCTCCTTCTATAGGCAAAGAGAAATAGACACTGCCTTCCCAGGAGGACTGTAAAATGCCAACTACTTGTTCTCAGAGAAACATGGGGACAGACGATTGTTGCAGTTTGTGAAAGGAAACCTCCAACCACAAATGCGGTTCATCTATGCATCATTTTCCAAGTATCAGTAGAAATGCAGCTACTTTAATTCTAGATAATAACAACCCTGATTTGGAAAATAGTTGAATTTTCCAAGTACCAATAAAAATACAGCTACTTTAATTCTAAATAATAACAACTCTGATTTGGAAAATAGCTGAAACTAATTGGATTTGCAGCACATCGAGCCATCTGCAGAACTGTAAATTAAATTGGCCCACAAAGTCAATCTGGAAACAGTCTTGCCTTAAGGTCCTTCCTCATTCACCTTTATCCTTATCACAGAATCTGGGTGTCTGAGAAAAATGAAGAGAGAGGCATTGTTTATTCTGTTTTCTTCAGTCCTTGATTTGTGCTTCTCTGAAGACGGAGCAGGTAAATGGTAGATAGAATGTACCTAGTTCCTGAAGCGAGGACTCTAGTCCACTTGGCAGGGTTCTCTGAAACTATAATTTATCCTAAAAAAGTATGGACATAACTCAATATGCTGATTTATCTCCTAATTCATTCAATTAACTTCCTGGAGGTAAATTCTCTTTTGAACCCTCATACTTGAACAACACTTGACAATTTCTAAGGGCATTCCCGCTGAGTCTGCACAACCACACGACCACTTGTCAAATAATTGTCTTGCCTACTTTGCAGATGAGAAAAATAAGATTTAGAAAGATAAAAAGACTTGCTTAAGGTCACATGGCTTTGAGTGGCAGAGTCTTTTTTTTTTTTTAACTTAGGTCATCATTTTCACCCAAGTTCAACATTTTTTCCTCATTAACACTGCCTTGATAACTGGGCATAGGCAGGACCAGTCAACAAAGAAGAACTAATTATTTGTACTGCGCTGGAAAGGTTATGGCTTAAAAGTTCATGTGGAGCCGGGCGCGGTGGCTCAAGCCTGTAATCCCAGCACTTTGGGAGGCCGAGGCGGGTGGATCACGAGGTTGAGAGATCGAGACCATCCTGGTCAACATGGTGAAACCCCGTCTCTACTAAAAATACAAAAAGTTAGCTGGGCATGGTGGCGCGTGCCTGTAATCCCAGCTACTCAGGAGGCTGAGGCAGGAGAATTGCCTGAGCCCAGGAGGCGGAGGTTGCGGTGAGCCGAGATCGCACCATTGCACTCCAGCCTGGGTAACAAGAGCGAAACTCCGTCTCAAAAAAAAAAAAAAAAAAAAAAAAAAAAAAAAGTTCATGTGGACTGTCTTGCTTTTTTTCCTTCTTTTTGTTTCCCTCTCCTCCCTTCCTCTCCCCTCCCTCCCTCTCTTCCTTCCTTCCTTTTTTCCTTCCTTCCTTCCTTCCTTCCTTCCTTCCTTCCTCCCCCCTCTCATTGCTTAACACCAAGCTCACAGCTGCAGTTTCAGGGATAAAAACAAATATATTTAGCTAAGTTCTCTCTTCCACTCACACTCTTTTATTTCTCTATCCAACGTTTGGTTCAATTATAACCATCATATGGGTGATCTGGACACCACATTATACATGCCAAAACCATTCTCTACCACATAGGAGGCTGTGGCATAGTTTGAAAAATTAAATGCATTAAAAAGATATTGTTGGCTACTTAAAATACCTCTCATCATTTACAAAATATTATTCCCTCTAGTGTCTCATATTTTCAGCTCAATAATAGTATCCAACAGACTGAAAGACTCTTGCCTATCCTGATTTTCCCATATCGTATTTCAAAAGCTAAATTGTTAGTTACCCTGCCTATTAAGAGCCTTTCCTTCTCAAACACGGCATGAGAGAAAGGTACGTGGAGAAGCTTCAGCTATGATACGCATCTTTGTACAGCAGTTGACAGCATACATTCCTCTTGGCTGACGTAACTAGCTCAGTGAATGACTGCGACGCCTATTCCTTGAGCCCGAATGTAACAGTAGTCAAGACATAATCTGCTTTTTTGCGCGGTATTTTTGAATGGACTTAGCCTGGAGAAGTGACCTGGAAACGTTATCTTGGAATGGCCAATTTGTTTAAAATACCTGAGTCCACGTCTCATAGGTGTTAAGTGAGCCGAGCAAGACATACCCAGAAATTCCCACCCCTTTCTCTTCCTTACTCCACCAAATCAAGGTCAGGCAGAGTACACTAACAGTCTGGGGAAAGTTCTGTGTTTATTTGGTCAATGATAACAATAATGGCAAGTATTGCTTATTTTCCACATTACTGAAATAAAAAAAAATGAATTTATATGTAGAACTATTGATCTAGATTGAACATCCTGTTCTCTTTGAAATAGCGTCCCAAAAGGCAAGAGCTCTATCACCAGGAGAGTGGATTAGCAAAACAGGTGGAAGTCTAGATTGCATTACAAGTAATGGATTAGGCTGGGTGCCATGGCTCATGCCTGTAATCCCAGCACCCTGGATGCAAGGCAGGAAGATTACTTGAGACCAGGAGTTTGAGACCAGCCTGAGCAACCAGACCTGCCCTCTACAAATTTTTTTTTTTTAAATAGCCAGGCATAGTGGCACATGCCTGTAGTCACAGCCACTCAAGAGGCTGAAGCACAGGGATCACTTGAGCCCAGGAGTTTGAGGTTACAGTGACCTATGATTGTGCCACTGCACTCCAGCCTCGGTGACAGAGTAAGACTCTGTTGCTTAATTTAAAAAATACATATATATATATAAAATATTTATATGTCTCTCTGTGTGTGTATGTATACGTATATGTGTATATATATAAAAGTAAAGGATTAGATGTAAACGTGTATCATAGATGGGCCTTGAAGGAGTTGTATAGAGTAAAAAAGAAATGGGCATAGAAAAGAGCAATCCGCATCTGGTAATAACATATGAAACAAGGGAATAAATGTTAAAAAACCATAAGGAAGGTCACTTGTGGTTGGGAAATTTAGAGGAGAGAATGGGGATTAAAGCACTTGGTCAGTCCATCAATCAATCACAGATCCATGATGATGAGCCATGTACTGTGGAGTATGGTTAATTCCAACTCAGCACCTGAAGTCCAACTACAAAAAGAGAAGAAAATAAAAGAAAAACGAAAAACAGAAATGGTCTCCTATGACAATTAAAAGCACTAGTGGGCTGGGTGCAGTGGCTCATGCCTGTAATCCCAGCACTTTGGGAGGCCGAGGTGGGCGGACCACTTGAGGTTAGGAGATTGAGACCAGGTTGGCCAACATAGTGAAACCCCATCTCACAAAAATTAGGCTGGTGTGGTGGCAGGCACCTGTAGTCCCAGCTGCTTGGGAGGCTGAGGCAGGAGAATCATTTGAACCCAGGAGGTGGAGGTTGCAGCGAGCTCACACAGTGCCATTGCACTCCAACCTGGGCAACAAGAGCAAAACTCTGTCTCAAAACAAAAACAAACAAACAAACAAACAAACAAAAAACACGAGCGATCCCAATTCCTGTAGCTAGTGCTGTAGTGTTTCTTTAGAGTCCAAGTCATTTCTTTGGAATTCTCTTTTGTCTCCAACCAACAAAAACACACCCACTTAAAAACAGGTAGGTAAGTGCTCACATTCTAATCAGAACAGGGACAAATGCTGCATCTCAAATTTCTCAGGGGACCAGTATGGTAAGGGGACGGGATACTGAGGCTGGAGGAGTCCACCCAAAACAGGTATTTCTTTGACATCTCCTGTTCCAGCTTTAAGACCTAAGTTGATTTTGCACTCTGCTCATAAGTGATCTTCATTTGAACATCAACATGCTCAGTACTACTTGTTTCTTAAATTATTTAAGTCTCCCATGCCCTTCTCTATCAATGGACTCCTTCCTTAAAACCCTGAGTAAATCTGACAGACTAGCAAAATGTCCACATTGATGAGTTTTATTTTCCAGTAGCCCTGACATAACCCATTCTTGCCCCAGAAATGAGAGGAGCAGAAAAAGTTCTCACCTGACTCACAGGTTTGGTTCAGCCACTGAGCAGCTGGGAGCCACAGAACCAGACATTCAGTTCGCTGAGCCTCAGGACTGGGCTGAGTTGGATGGGGTGGGAAGAGAGGTGGCAGTTATTTACAAAGCTTTGTAGTCTATAAGGTTTCCATAAGTCCTAACATTTCCCTTCCCAGGTGGGGAGGATGTTATGATTTGTGTCCCAAGTCACGTTCTGTCCTCCTGATTGCATGGAATTCATTTGGTCCGTGTAACCAGATCAAGAGCCTTCCTCAAGAAAGTGTTGGGTTCATTTTTATACAAAAATATAAATGAAGGTAAGTTTGTTTGTTAGTTTATTTGTTTGTTTTAGACAGAATCTTGCTCTGCCACCAGGCTAGAGTGCAGTGGCCCTATCTCAGTGAGCCAAGATCGTGCCACTGCATTCTGTCTAAAACAAACAAATAAACAAAACAACAAAAACAGAGTTAATTTGAACCTCCAGAATGTAACCAAAAAGTGTGATTCTCTCCTGTTGCTTTCACACCAAGTCAAGGAAAGCCTAGGTACCAATTGTGTTACCTTCCTCCTTAAAAAGAACTGAGAGACAGAGAAAAATGACGATAGACAATCCAGATGAGCAGTGATAGGTTGTTTGTTTTACTTCCTAGGCTGTGTGGTTTGGGCCCAAGAATTTCTCCCCCAGCTCTGCGCTATCAGGTACATGACTGTTAATTCAAAAAGGAAATCATCAGAGTGTCACTTCTTTGAAAACAAGATAGGAACTAAAATATTTTAGTTTCAGGCTATTTTTCACACAACAAAAATATCAAGTGGAATAAGAAATTTCACATCCATTGATTTTTCATCATAAGTCAATCCTCGGTGTGCTGAATCTGAAAAACCGAAAATACGCTGTTTAGCTCAGATACGTATTGCACTCCGATTGCGCGTGGGGCACAAGCTCAGGCATTGTGGTTGGTGCAAAGGCCTCTGGTCTCAAAGTTTATAATCCCATTGGCAAACCAAGACATAGTCCCAGAATTGAAACAGTGACACTTGACACTGTGCAATTAAAAGTCAAATGAGCGAGGACTTCTGCTTCCAGCCAAGAAACAATAATAACAGGGGCCACATTTACCCTTCCACCTGAAACAACAAAAACCAAACCAATGCTGTTTTTTTTTTTTTTTTTTTTTGAGACAGGGTCTTGCTCTGTTGCCCTGGCTGGAGTGATCCCAGCTCACTGCAACCTGGGTTCAAGCAATTCTCCTGCCTCAGCCTCCTGAGTATCTGGGTTTACAGATTCGTGCTGTAAAAAAAAAATTAACCACACCTGGCTAATTTTTGCATTTTTTAGTAGAGATGGGGTGTCGCCATATTGGCCAGGCTGGTCTTCAACTCCTGACCTGAGGTGATCCGCCCACCTCGGCCTCCCACAAGTGCTGGGATTACAGGCGTGAGCCATCTCTCCCAGCCTGACGCTGGTTTTTAAGACAATGAACATCAAACAATGAAAGAATGAGAGGAGGGAGACATACGTGCTGAGCCCCATGCTTGCTCCTGCTCACTGCCCGAAGAGTTTCCAGGCTATAGTGCAAGGAAGATGTATTCAGTTTGCCAGAGCTGCTATAAGAAAGTACCACACGCTGGGTGGCTTACGTGACAGAAATTCATTGACTACAGTTGTGCAGGCCAGAAGTCTGAAATCAAAATGTCAGCAGCACTGGTTTCTTCTTCCTAGCTTCTGGTTGCCCTGTTTTCCTTGGCTTGTAGATGGCCATCGTCTCCATGTTCTCGCGTGGTCTTCCATCTCTACATGTCTCTGTCCATGTTCCTCTTCTTACAAAGACACCGGTCCCATTGGATTAGGACCCAATCTAATAAGCTCATATTAGCTTGATTACCTCAATAAAGACTCTATTTCCAAATCAGTTATGTTCTGAGGTGCTGGGGGTTGGGATGCCAACATATTTTTGGGAAGGTGAACAATTCAACCCAAAATAGATAGGGACCCCAGAGAGAACCTGGTAGACTCCCTGAGTTGAAGAGATAAACCAAGAGTCCAGGGATACCAAGGCTGCCAGAGTTTGCAAGTCAGAGTATCAGAAACAGCTGCACAAAGAGAAGCCCTGGGGTCTGCACTGGATTCCCTGCATTATGTAACAGAATATGATCAGCACATGCATGTAAGGAAACTATCCAAGTCAGGGGAAAGATTCTTCAACAGGATGAGAGGAAACTGCGCGGTGCTGACACGGGGCCAGGAGAATGCTGTTCCTACCAGCCAGATTGGAAAAACTCGTAATTTACAAGGCACTGGGTAGATTGCTAACGAAAGTCTTACCTCAGTAGTGGTGGGTAATTAGCTAAGCACTACTCCAAAGCAACCTAACAAATCTTAAAAGCAAAACTCCAAAAGATCGAACTGTTTCCAAGTAACTTAACTACATCCCAGAACAAAGCTCAAAAATATTTATAGCAACACTAAGTCTTCATCACCCAGCAAAGTAAAATTCACAATGTCTGGCATCCAATTAAAGATACAGGCATACAAAAGAGCAAAAAAATATGACTTATAATGAGAATAGTCAATCAATCAAAACCAGTCCAGAACTAACACAGATGTTAAATCAGCAGATAAGGACACTAAAACAGTTATTATGGCTGGGTGCAGTGGCTCACGCCTGTAATCCCAGGACTTTGGGAGGCTGAGGTGGGCGGATCAGCTTAGGTCAGGAGTTTGAGACCAGCGTGGCCAACAGGGTAAAACCCTGTCTCTACTAAAAGTGCAAAAAGTAGCTGGGTGTGGTGGTACACACCTGTAATTCCAGCTACTCAGGAGGCTGGGACAGGAGAATCACTTGAACGCAGGAGGTGGAGGTTACAGTGAGCCAAGATCATGCCAGGGCACTCCAATCTGGGTGATAGAGAAAGACTCTGTCTCAAAAACAAAACAAAACAAAACAAACAAACAAAACCCAGTTATTACAGCTGTATTCCCTATGTCCAAAAAGTCAAGTGAGACAAATCAAGCTTCTAGAGATGAAAATTTTAATGTTCAAGGTAAAAAAATACACCGGATGGGATTAACAGCAGACGCAACAGATGCTGTTCAAAATGAAAGAGAAAGATCATTTTTTAAAAAAGGAAAAATTCACCAGTGAGATGTGGGACAAATTCAAGCAGCTGAATATACCCGTAATTAGAGTTCCCAAAGAAGGAGAAAGAGAGCCAGATCGAAAAATAATATTTGAAGAAATAATGACCAAAAGCTTTTGAAATTGACAAAAACCATAAACCCACAGATCCAAGATTAATAAACCCCAAAGACAAGAAGCATGAACAAGGAACACCAAGACATGTCCTAATCAAATTGCTCATACTCAGTTATACAAAGAAAATCTTAAAAGAGCCAGAGAAAAAAGACGTATTGAATACAAAAGAACAAAAATAAGGATAATGGCCATATTTTGTCAGAGTCCAGAAGTAGACCCACAATTGCAAGCATCTGGTTGTTGACAAGGCCACTGAATAGTAAAAAGATACACTCTTCTTTCTTTCTCTTTCTTTCTTTCCTTCTTTCTCTTTCTTCTTTCTTTCTTTCTTCTTTCTTTTTCTTTCTCTCTCTCTCTCTCCCTCCCTCCCTCCTTCTTTTCTTTTCTCTTTCTCACTCCTTTCTTAGACAGAATCTCACTCTGTTTCTCAGGCTAGAGTGCATTGACGCTGTCATAGCTCACTGTAACCTTGAATTTCTGTGCTCAAGCAATCCTCCTGCATCAGCCTCTCAAGTAGCTAGGACTACAGACATGTGCCATCATGCCCAGCTAATTTTTTAATTTTTATTTTTGTAGAGATGGGGTCTCACAAGGTTACCCAGGCTGGTCTTGAACTCCTGGGTTCAAGCAATCCACTTGCCTTGGTCTCCCAAAGTGTTGGGATTACAGTCCTGGCCGGGCCAAAGATAGTCTTTTCAACAAATGAGACTTAAAATTGTTTATTCATAAGCAAAAATTTAAAGTTTGAGCTACACCTCACACTACATATAAAAAGTCATTCAATTGGAATCTGCTGATGAGGAAAAAAGAAAAAAAGGTAATTCAAAGTGGAGCTACAAGATAGATAGGGACAGACACCATAGATGTACCCACATCTTAGACTTAGTCTGATAACATCAAGAGATAATGCCTTATTCTCTTGGCTTCTGTAAATAAAATTTTGAATGAAGCATTTTTAATGAGTTGTTAAATGTTCAGCATTTCAGTTAAGATATTCATGAGCCGGGTGCGGTGGCTCAAGCCTGTAATCCCAGCACTTTGGGAGGCCAAGGCGGGTGGATCACGAGGTCGAGAGATCGAGACCATCCTGGTCAACATGGTGAAACCCCGTCTCTACTAAAAATATAAAAAATTAGCTGGGCATGGTGGCGCGTGCCTATAATCCCAGCTACTCAGGAGGCTGAGGCAGGAGAATTGCCTGAGCCCAGGAGGCGGAGGTTGCGGTGAGCCGAGATCGCGCCATTGCACTCCAGCCTGGGTAACAAGAGCGAAACTACGTCTCAAAAAAAAAAAAAAAAAAAAAAAAAAAAAAAAAAAGATATTCATGAAATGGATATGTATAGAGCAAATATCCCCATTTTGCAGATCACAGACCAAAATCAGTTAAGTTGACTCACTTTATGTGTTTCATGGCAAACATTTAACTCATTTTTGGCAAAAGCATTTTAGAAATTTGTCACTGGAGCCTGTGGAATTTAAATGAATGATCCCAGATGAAATACAATTGAGATTATGCTTGTAAAAGTTATATTCTAGGCTTTTTCTCGTTCCAGAATTTGAAGGCTGTAGTTTTAGTCATTGAGAAAACAGAAAATCCTGTTGGTAGTTAGATGGGCAGACATGTTAACAATCTTAGCATTAGAGTGAATCCGAACTCCCTTTTAGAACTCAAAGGCAAGGTTTCCAAACCATTCTGAGAAACAGTCTTAATGGGGAAAAAATGAATTATTTAAAAAGTAAATTGTATCCAGAATTTTAAAGAGCAAAGAACTTTACAGCAAGTCATCTCCGTCCTTTGAGCTGTTATTGAGACACCACTTTTAGACATGGTGGTCCATCACGTGGTAATATGGCCCCATTAACCTCCTGAAGGCTGAACTTGGTGCTTAAGCAAGAAATCTTTTGCTTCACCCACATTGGCCTAATTTGCCCGGCATGGCCGAGGACTCTTATCAGTGAGGCAGGAGCTGAATTCATTTTAAAATCACAGCCCACTAGGGAGAATTAGGCCATGATGCATTAATGCCAGGCACTTGAGATGTTTACTCTTTTCATTAAAATTTTTTCTTCTTAAATATTTAATGCTAAGGGTTTTTTATTTAAACGTATCATATAAAGTGCAATGGCTGACATGGCAGGACTTGTTCATTGCGTTGTATGAGGTGTTGGTACTACTTTAACATTTCATCCTGTAAATCCAAAGAGGTCTAGTGGACAGGACGCTAGAGTTATAACCCCAACTTTGACATCGGTCCTCTGCAGCCTTGGGCAAGCACCACCGATCTCTTGTCTTCGTTTCTATATCTATAAAACAAGCATCGTAATTTACCGAGCCCCACTAGAATACAATGAACTATAACTAATTAGTGTTTCCAATCTGGTCTGATGAAAGGCATGAAATGTTATTGTTGTTGTATTATTATGTAAATGATTGCGAAGTTTGACATCAGAAGCAATTGGCTTGTTCCAGAAGAGCTTTCTGATGAAATCAGACCTTGCAAAAAGACACAGTCCACTTCTTGCCAAAGGATTTCCTTCTTCAAAATAATCAAATATACTGTATTCAATATGAAGTTGGTAACGCTTGAACAATGACAGCACATGGACACAGGGAGGGCAGCATCACACACTGGGGGCTGTTGTGGGGAACTAGGGGAGGGATGTGGGGGATGGAGAGTTGGGGAGGGATAACGTGGGGAGACATGTCAGATACAGGTGATGGGGAGGAAGGCAGCAAACCACACTGCCGTGTGTGTACCTATGCAACAATCTTGCATGTTCTTCACATGTACCCCAAAACCTAAAATGCAATTATATATATATATATATATATATATATATATATATATATACACATAAATTGGTAAAGCATCACTGTGCACAGTAAGACTTAGGAGGTGATTAATTATACATTCAGACATTTTGGGACTGACATATCAAATACAACAAAGAATAATGAGGGGGCAGCAGGCTGGGGATTGACAGTGCCGAGGGTGGGAGCAGCCCACCAAGCCTGTCCCATATGGACTGCTGTGCTCTCCCAGGCTCCCTTTGGGAATGCTACAGTGAGCAGAAGAATGGTTTTTGTGCCTTTCTTCAGGTCCTTTCTGTCACAAACACAGCATTTTGCATTAAGAACTGACGCTTGAGCCATGTCCAACTGGCATCTAACAAATGAAGCTCTAGGTAAACCGAGTGAACTAAAGAATGGAAAACACCACAGGTCACAGGATCCCACCTAGTTGCCAAATAGCTTGTGGTTAGAACAATTTTCTCAGCCATTTCCACTCTCACTTGGAAATAGAAAATTAGTGAAGCAGGTAAGACAAGAGATCAAACAGAATGGCTTTTAATCACTTTTAAGGAAGCTGACAATAGGAACATTAAAAGTAAGCAATGCATTCAAAGGACGATTTTAAAAATTAAAAGCAAACAGGTAAACTTTTAAAATGTATTTATAAGAGTAGTGGTGAATATAATGGGAAACTAAATCAAACAGTTGAGAAACTAAGAATTTCAGACCAAGTGCAGTGGCTCACACCTGTAATCCCAGCACTTTGGGAGGCTGAGGTTGGAAGATTGCTTGAGGTCCGGAGTTTGAAACCAGTCTGGGCAACAGAGTGAGACCCCAACTCTGCAAACACATTTTTAAAAATGAGCCAGATATGGTGGTACACATCTGTAGTCCCAGCTACTTGGGAGGCTGAGGCGGATCGCTTGAGTCTGGGAGTTTGAGGCAGTAGTGAGCCGAGATCACACAATTGCACTCCAGCCTGGATGACAGAGTAAGACCCTGTCTTGAAAAGTAAATGAAATAAAATAATAAAATAACTTGAAAAACTTCAAGCAGTAACACGACTAGTCAATGTGAAAAATTACCAATCAATGAAAATATGACTGCGTGGGCTTAAAAGCCACACATGAGCGGGAAAAAGAGATATAAACACATCTTCCACTATGTGCTTAATGACTGAAATTTGGGTGAGTGGGGACATATCATAGAAAGAAGGACCTAGGCATTATAAGAAACTATATTTATTGTTTGGAAGAAAGAGAATAAAAGAGAAAGAATTACATATGCTTAACATCCTAGAACTGATTTTTTCATTCATGCAACAGATATTTTTGGTGCACATCATAGGATAGGTTGTCCTTGCCCTCAGCTAGCTCAGCCAAAAGAAGAAATGGCTGTGTGAACAAGTATCTATATGTTATATGCTATAATAGAGGTGTGAGGTTAGTCAAAGAAAGTGTCTAGCCAGACACGTGGCTCATGCCTGTAATCCCAATTACTCAGGAGGCTGAGGCAGGAGTATCACTTGAGGCCAAAGTTACCAGTCTTGGCAACACAGCAAGACCGCATCTCTAAAAATAATGTTTTAAATTAGCCTGGCTTGGTGACTTGCACCTCTGGTCCCAGCTACTGAGGAGGCTGAAGCCAGAGGATTGCTTGAGCCCAGGAGTTAGAGGTGACAGTGGGCTATGATTTTGCCACTGCACTCCAGCCTGGGCAACAGAGCAAGATCCTGTCTCATAAAAAAATTAAAAAGAAAGAAAGAAAGTGGCTAGATCTGCCCAGATAGGGGCAAGAAACTTTTCCAGTTAAGATTATATTTGATCTGGGTCTTGAGAGATAGATGAGTTTAGGAGTTAACTAAGCCAAAAAAAAATAGGCATTTTAAGGTGAGGGAATAGCTCATGCAAAAGCACTGTGTCCTTGATCTAGTTCCATAGTGAATGCTGGTTCCATAGTGAACTTCCATAGCTTAGTGGCTTAAAGCAACAACCACTCTTTATGTCACACGAGTCTATGTGTCAGCTAAGCCACTGTGCTGATCTGAGTCTGACGTGGCTGATCTCGAATGGGCTGGCTCACAGAACGGAGGTTGGCCGGCAGGTCAGCCAAGGGCTGGATGGTCAGAGCTGGCCTTGGCCGGGGTGATGTGCAACACTGCACGTGGCCTCTCATCATCTAGCAGGCTAGCCCAAGCTTGTTCTAATGACAGAGACAGGTCCAAAAGATAGCTGAAGCACACAAGGCCTCTTTAGGCCCTCACTCAGAACTGGGATGTAGTTATTTCACACACATTCCACTGGCCCAGCAAGTCACTAGGCCAGCCCAGATTCAAAGAGTGGGGTGTTAGACCCATCTCTGGATGGAAGGAGCTACAAAGTGCAAACCAAAAATAAAACTCTACGGCCCCCAACTGTCTGAATGAACCCCTCCTCCTCGGCCAAGGGCATTCCAAAGTTAACCTAAAAAACTAGTTCAGGCTATGATGGGAAGGGGCAGTCAGACATGCTTCATCATACCCTGCTCCCTTTTGAAATTCAGAAAAAGCCAGCTGCCACTAACATCAACACAGACCTTAAGAAACATTTATAGTCTAACTTCTCTGAAGCCTGCTACCTAGAGACTTCATCTATATGATAAAACCTTGGTGTCTGCAACTCCTTTTTGAACCCAAACATTTCTATTGATAATAATTATTTCAACCAATTGTCAATCAGAACATTTTTAAATCTACCTATGACCTGAAATCCCCTGCTTTGAGCTGTCCCACCCTTCCACATTGAACCAATGTAAGTCTTACATGTATTGATTGATGTATTGTGTCTCCTTAAAAGGTAATAAGCAAGCTGTGCCCCAACTACCTTGGGCACATGTCAGGACCTCTTGAGGCTGTGTCACAGGCATGTCCGTAGCCTTGGCAAAATACACTTTCTAAATTGATTGGGACCTGTCTCAGATGCCTTTGGGTTCACAAAAGTCACATTGCAAAGGGAAGGGTAAACAATTTTTGTAATTTGGGGGGAAAAAACAGGATTTACGTATGGCTTGAGCAAAAAGTTCAAGTAGAGAGGGACAGACAGAAACTACAGCTATAACAGTGGTCTACAGCCAGATCATGAATGAAACTTGCAAACCACAGTACATTTTGTTCCCTGGTCTATGTGCCTGTTTTTGTACCACTATCATGCTGTTTTAGTTACTGTTGCTTTGTAGTATTAAATGAAAGAGAAATAAACTACCATTCTCATATTTAGGCCCTTTGTTCTTTGGAATCTTTGTTATTCAAAGCTGAGCCTATGCTGAATTGATACAGCTGTGGGAGGAGAACTTAAGTTTACGTGGATCATGATGTTATTAACCCAAGAGGAGGATCAGGTCTCTAAGGGGAGTTTATGAGATCTGTCATGTAGCTGATAAGTTCCTGATGCCTGTGGAAGAAACAGATAAGATCTTTACCCCTGGAGAGAGGAAATGAGTGATGAGACTCTGGAAGAGGGACCTGATGACTTAATCTGATACTAAAAACACTTTTGATTCTTTGGTATTTTATACCATTTGCCTGTTGTGCCTAAGCATAAATAATTAAATACTTTTTTTTTTTTTTTAATTGAGACAGAGGCTCGCTCTGTCACTAGGCTCAAGTGCTCTGGTGCAATCTTGGCTCACTGCAACTTCCACCTCCCAGATTCAAGCAACTATCCTCAGCCTCCTGAGTAGCTGGGATTATAGGCACATGCCACCATGCCCAGCTAATTTTTGTATTTTCAGTAGAGACAGGGTTTCACCATGTTGGCCGGAATGGTCTCAATCTCTTGACCTCGTGATCCACCTGCCTTGACCTCCCAAAGCGCTGGGATTACAGCCGTGAGCCACTGTGCCCGGCCTTTTTTCTTTTGAGATGAAGTCTTGCTCTGTCACCCAGGCTGAAGTGCAGTGGTGCAATCTCAGCTCACTGCAACCTCCACCTCCTGGGTTCAAGTGATTTTCCTGCCTCAGCCTCCCTAGTAGCTGGGATTACAGGTGCCTGCCACTGCACCTGGCTAATTTTTGTATTTTTAGTAGAGACAGGGTTTCACCATCTTGGCCAGGCTAGTCTTGAACTCCTGACCTTGTGATCCACCCGCCTTGGCCTCCCAAAGTGCTGGGATTACAGGCATGAGCCACTGTGCCCAGCCTAATAATTACTTTCAAAAAATGAAAGAGGAGAGAATAATTCCCAACTTATTCTATGAAGTCAGTATTAACCTGATGCCAAAATCAGATAAAGCCATCACAAGACAGGAAAACTCCACCCACATTTCTTATAAATATAGATGTAAAAATTCTCATCACAATACAAATGGAATCCAGCAACATATGAAACCATGATCAAATGAGATTTATCACAAGAAGGAAAGGTTGGTTTAACATGAAAATCAATCATGTCATATACCATACTGATAGACTAAAGGACAAAAATCTCAACTGACACATGATTGTCAGGGCTGCTAAGTCCTAAATCTGCATGTCTGGTGGGTGGGCTAGAAATTCCAGCAAGAGTTGATGTTGCAGCCCTGAGTCCGAAAACAGCCTGGAGATAGAATTCCCTCTTCCTGAGGGCCTAAATATTTTCTCCAAAGGCCTTCCACTGACTGGAGGAGGCCCACTCGCATGATGGAGGGTCATCTGCTTCGTTGATTTAAATGTTAACCGCATTCCAAAATAAGTGCTTAGCAGCATCTATACTGTTGGTTGACCGAACATTTGGACAATGCAGCCTAGCTGAGTTGACATAAAATGAGCCATCCTGAGGGTCTGTGGATCCACTAACAGGTTTAAAAGAAGCAGATACTCTCTGATTGCAATGCATTTGTACTGCAGTGACCCGGATCACCTCACCTAGGGTCTACTGTGATTTTTGTCTTAAATTATCTGTCATAGGAAAACAACACAATTAAATATGCACTATATTCTTAACTTTAAAAGACTTAATTTTGTTAAATAGGAACTTTAGGATTTTAAGGAGACCCAACAAAAATCACTTCTCTCCTCCACCTGACTTCTAGACATCAATTAAGAAATAAGCCTGGACACAAATGCCGAAAGTTTACCTTTGTTACTAAATAAGCTCATATTAGAGAATGCAGCATACATCTGCAGACAAGTGATCTTCCTAATACTTTACCAATTTAGGCTAATGTCTCCTCCCAGTCACTGGCAGCTCTTGACCTAGGCCTTCCCTAGCAGGGGAAGGAAGGAGCAACCCTTCTAGATTATGAAGTAGAAGAGCATAGAGAAGTGCCTGAAGGGCAGAAGAGGAGCTGTGCAAGGCCAGTTCCTTCAAGCTCACCAAGATGGTAAATGATGCCACTTGTTATGCTAATGTGATTTCTTCCACGTAAGTGAAGGAATCAAGGATGGATTTGGAGTATTTCCTCTAAACATAAAATATTCCACTATTTTATAATCCTGTTTGATGGCTTCTCCTCCCCTTCTCTTCTTTCTTTTCATCCTCCCGCTCCTCTCCTCATCTTCATCCTCCTCACCCTTTCTCTTCCTTCTCATCTTTCTTCTCCTCTTCCTTGTCTTCCTCCTCCTCACCTTTGTCCTCATCATCTTCCTCCTCTTCCTCCTTCTCTTCCTCCTCTTCCTCCTTCTCTTCCTCCTCTTCCTCATCTTCCTCCTTCTCATCTTCCTTTTCCTCCTCTTCTTCCTTCTCCTCCTCCTCTTCCTCCTCCTCTTCTTTTTTATTTATGAGAAGCTTCAGAAACAGAAATGTGCAGGGCCTCCCTAGCAAGCTAAATGCTCTGGGCAGTCCAAGAGCAAGAGTGAGGCATGAAGTGGGGCATTGCTCTAGGCTTGGTGTTAACCCGAACCATGTGGTGGAACATCAGAGAAATGAAATGACTGACCCTGAAGCCCAGAGGGGGACGAGAGACTGGAAAGACTCACATTCTCTTTGAGATTGAACAATAAAGTATATAGGTGTGCGGGAAGAGGGAGGGAAGGGGAGAAACTAGCTCACTGAGCATCAGCTGTGATGCTGGGTGCTTTCAGTCCTAGGCAGCTCACCTGACAATCCTGCAAAATCCTCTGTCACAAAGAACATAAGGCTCAGAAATATAAATATAAAGTCATTTACCTGAGGTCACACAGTCAGTGAATGGCAGAGCCAATATTTAAACCCAGATCTCTGCTTCTAAAACCTGCTCCCTTTTCCCCATTAGATTAGCTGCTTCCAGAGACATAAGAAAGGTAGAAAATGGGAGGTTACGGAGCAAGGGGATTATAATGCTTAAGCTTTCAGAGCTGGAGCACTTCCCAGTGAAGACAAAGTCAAGGATGCAGCCGTGGGGATGGGTTGCTGAACTAGATGGAAGTGAAGATCTTTGGAGTAGAGAAGGGCAAGAACATATGGGGCTTGTGTTGGACGGGCCATCGGCATGTATGGTGATGGTTTATTAGGCTGGGATGAATAGAGGTGAGTATGCATGCAAGGTAGAAACCCCTGAACAGATGCTGGGGAGAGAACTAGAGATTGGTGGACATGGAATGATGGCCACAGAGCCATTATGGCTTGGTGATGGTAGCTGTGGAACTATTAGAAATGAACAATCCCAAGGCAACTGCAGAATTCTGAGTTTTTCTTTTTCACATTTTTTCTCAGCAAAGCATATGTTGCCATTTCACTGTCGTCTTCACATACTTCACTGCAGAATTAAATAATTTCAAAGATGATTTAAATTATTTTTCTGGTAAAGAAAAAAACTTTCTAAGTTTTTGTATTATAAGAAATCTTTTTTTCAAGGATGGGTTTTAAAAATTAGACAATTCTACTCTTGAGATGGGGACTGAGACCGTAATTCTCATAATTTGCACTCCTACCATGCAGTGATGAAGGCTCTGTGTTAGCCATTATTACACAAGGTAAAGGCTTTCATGAATATGCCCAGATGTCAGAAGTTGTTACTAGGCTAACAACTTCTGTAACTAGTAGTTATAGTTACGTATAAAGTGCTTGATTTTGTTGGGGGCGGTGGCTCACGCCTGTAATCCCAGCACTTTGGGAGGCCGAGGCAGGTGGATCACGAGGTCAAGAGATCAAGACCATCCTGGTCAACGCGGTGAAACCCCGTCTCTACTAAAAATACAAAAAATTAGCTGGGCATGGTGGCGCGTGCCTGTAATCCCAGCTACTCAGGAGGCTGAGGCAGGAGAATTGCCTGAACCCAGGAGGCGGAGGTTGCGGTGAGCCAAGATTGCGCCATTGCACTCCGGCCTGGGTAACAAGAGTGAAACTCCGTCTCAAAAAATAAATAAATAAAATAAAAATAAAGTGCTTGATTTTATGCTCTAATGTTAAAAATAGTGTTGTATCATGTATTCAGTAGATTCTGGCTGGGTTCCACACTGTGTCTCTTACAGGGACTAATTTTACACAAAAACTAATTTTTAAAAAATGTTTCCATGTCTAACAGTCCTGACCGTAAACTCCAATTCATGGCTGGTTGGTTTGACACACCAGGAGTGCTAATTATTTATTTATTATACATACTAAGAGGATTATCTACTCAGTGGTTCAGAGTAGATCATTCAGTGTCCCAAGATTTTTATTTGATTGCCTTAGACAGGACTTAACGGTAACTAGAGAATTTGTACAGCTTACTCTGTATATGTTGAGTATGGAGGTCTGTTGCTTCGACCCTCTCCTTCTGCACACCTTTTGAGCAGTTTACGATGTACTGCAGTTTCTGCAGGAAGGTGGTCGTGCTGAGGCGATGACAGGATGGCAATGTGAATATGAGGGCAACAGAGAGATAAGACTCAGGTCTGTGGCTCAGATTTTTAGTCTTGGACCTTGGGTTGGCCATTGCCATATGAGGGCATTAGAAAGAGTGAAGAATGAATAACAACGTTAATTGAGCATTTATCATATGCAAGACATTCAAGTAAGCACTTTCCACAGATGATCTTGTTTTATCCTCATGAAACCTCTATGAGATTTTATGACTTTCCACATTTTATGGAAACAGAATTTGAGAAATTAAGTAACTGGAGCAGAGGGGCATAGGTCCCAGGGGTCAAGCCAAGCTTTCTGAAATTCTCAATATAAAACCAGTTACATAAAGTCTTTCAGACTTTAAATAAACTTGAAAAGGGCTACCAAAGGCATCACAACAATGCTTTCAAAGCATCTTGGCCACTGCGGTAGTTACTGTCAATGGCCTAGCCATTGGTCACTCTCCTTTCTTTCTTGCTAACAGAACCCCGCTTTTATCCAGGTGTCTGGTGGCTGTGTGTGTCATGAAGGTTAGACCCCTCCCTCACCCCAGTGGGTCAACCTTGACTGGTATAAGTGCCGCAGGGTGATTCGATCCCCTGCCAGAAATGAGCGCACAAGGCAATTATGGCTAGTGAGAGAGAAAGAGAAGTTTACTGGGAGACTGTTACTATATGTGCCTGCTGATAAAGGGATGCGTGGGAAGAAATAGCATCTTCTCTGACTTCATGAAGTCATAACCACATGTGATACCCAGATTATCGGCAGCCACCTTGTGAGCACGAGGGGAGTCGATCTGAGAGGGCAGAACTGAAAGGGGGCAATGCTTCTGTTGTTAAGTTGATGAATTAGTGAATCCTGGAATAGCCCTGTCTCTATACTTCAAAAGTGAATGCATTTGTGTTTTACTTTTTTGAGACAGCGTCTCACTGTGTCACCCAGGCTGGAGTACAGTGACACGATCTCAGTTCACTGCAACCTGTGCTTCCTGGGTTCAAGCAATTCTCTTGCCTCAGCTTTCTGAGTAGCTGGGGTTACAGGCATGTGGCACCACACCTGGCTCTTTTTTTTTTTTTTTTTTTCATTTTTAGTAGAGATGGGGTTTCACCTTCTTGGCCAGGCTGATCACAAACTCCTGACCTCAAATGATATGATTCTCCTGCCTTTGCCTCCCAAAGTGATGGGATTACAGGCATGAGCCACTGTGCCCAGCCATGAATGCATTTTTCTTATTTATTAGAAAAGTATTAGACCATTTTTGAGTCTCTTATTATTCGTGGTCCAAAGCATCTTAAGCAAATTATTACTTATATTGCTTTATCTATTTAGAAAGGCAGCTGATCAAGTAACACCCTAAAACCCATGGTTGTTTTCTTTTCGCAAGGCTTCTCTTAGAAATTATAAACTTAACCAGGCCTTCTTTTCTGCTTGTCTGGTAGTTTTACCTGCTGAAAAACGAATATCTCTTTGCAGAGCAATGTTAAAAGGTTACATGCTGCAGCTGCAAATAGTCACTTATTTAGGCTATTGTTTATGTTCCATTACGGGTGAAAACTGCCTATAGGTATTTTTGGTATTTCTAACTCCAGAAATATGGATACATTACACACATAAAATGTAACATTTTATCCTGTGTTCAGTAGATTCTGGCTAGGTCCTACATTGTATCTCTTACACGGACTAATTTTAAGTAAAAACCAATGATTTTTTCTAAAGGTTTCCCTGTCTAACAGTCCTGATGGTTAAACTCCAAATCATGGCTGCTTTGTTTGACACACTAGGAATGCTTATTATTTATTATACACACTCAGGGGAATATGAAGACCCTGTCTCTATGGAAAAAATAAGAATAATTAGCTGGTGTGGTGGTGCACACTTGTAGTATCAGCTGTGTGGGAGGCTGAGGCAGGAGGATGGCTTGAGGCCAGGAATTCAGGTCATAATGGCACCACTGTACTCCAGCCCGAGCAACAGAGCAAGACCCTGACTCAACTGAAAAAAAAAAAAAAAAAAAAAAATCAGTGATTTTCATATACATTATCGATCTTTCTTCCTTCCTTTCCCTCTTTCCCTCCCTCCCTTCCCCTCCTCTTTCTTTCTGTCTTTCTCTCTCTGTTTCTTTCCTTCTTTCTTTTGACAAATCTTACACTGTTGCCCAGGCTGGCCCATCATCACCCACTACAACCTTGAATTTATGGGTTCAAGCCATCCTCTGGCCTTGGCTTCCCAGAGTGCTGGGATTATGTGACCACCACACCTGGTCACAACTTCTTAAATTAAGACAAGTATGAATTTTGCCATATTGATTGACCCTTCCTTTTATGAAAGGTTTCTCTGTAGCATTCAAAGCTGTTTGATGGCATTTTACCCACAGACTGGGCGCAGTGGCTCACGCCTGTAATCCCAGCACTTGGGGAGGCTGAGGCAGGTGGCTAACCTGAGATCAGTAGTTCAAGACCAGCCTGGCCAACATGGTGAAACCCCATCTCTATTAAAAACCCACAAAAAAATAGCTGGGTGTGGTGGGAGGTGACTGTAATCCCAGCTACTCGAGAGGCTGAGGCAGGAGAATCGCTTGAACCCAGGAAGTGAAGGTTGCAGTGAGCTGAGATCGCACCATTGCACTCTAGCCTGGGCAACAAGAGCAAAATTCCATCTCAAAGAAAAAAAAACTGGAGTCAGTTCTTTCATACCCTGGTGCTGCTTTAACAACTAAGTTTATGTCATCTTCTAAATCCTTTGTTATTGATTAAGCAATGATCACAGCATCTTCCCTAGGAGTAGATTCCACCTCAAGAAACCACTTTCTTTGCTCATTTAGAAGAAACAACTCCACATCCGTTAAAGTTTTATCATGAGATTGCAGCAATTCAGTCACATCCTCAGGATCCACTTCTAATTCTAGTTCTCTTGCTATTTCCACTATATCTGCAATTACTTCCTCCACTGATGTCTTGATGTCTTGAATCCCTGAAAGTCATTTATGAGGGTAGGAATCACCTTCTTCCAAACTCCTGTTAATATTGATAATTTTTACCTCCTCTCATGAATCATAAATGTTCTTAATGGCGTCTAAATGGTGAATCCTTTCTAAAAGATTTTCAGGTTACTTTGCCCAGATCCGTTAGAGGAATCACATCATCTATGGCTGCTATAGCATTATGAAATGGATTTCTTAAATAATAAGACTCAAGAGTCAAAATTACTACTTGATCCATGGGCTACAGAATGGATGTTATGTTAGCAGACATGAAAACAACATCAGTCTCTCCTCTGTATATCTCCCTCAGCCTTCCTGGGTACTAGGTGCATTGTTAATGAGCAGTAATATTTTGAAAGGAATCTTTCTTATGAGTAGTAGGTCTCAACAGGGAGCTTAAAATATTCAGTAAACCTTGCTGTAAATAGACAAGCTTTTTTTTTTTTTTTTAAGAGATGGGGTTTCACCATGTTGGCTAGACTGGTCTCGAACTCCTGACCTCAGGTGATCCACACACCTCAGCCTCCCAAAGTGCTGAGATTACAGGCGTGAGCCAGCACGCCTGGCCAATAGACGTGCTTTTATCCAGGCTTTGTTTTTCATTGGCAGCACAGGCTGAGTAGGTTTAGCATAATTCTTAAGGGTCCTACAATTTTCAGGGTTATAAATGGCACTGGCTTCCACTTAAAGTCATCAGCTGCCTTAGCCCCTAACAAGACAGTCAGCCTGTCTCTTAAAGCCAGACAGTGACTTCTCTCTAGCTATGAAAGTCCTAGATGGTATCTGCTTCTAATAGAAAGCTGCTTCATCATCTACATTGAAAATCTGTTGTTTAGTGTAACCACCTTTATTGAAGAAATAGATCCTAGCTAGATCTTCTGGATAACTCGCTGTAGCTTCTCCACCAGCACTTGCTGCTTTATCTTGCACTTTTATGTCATGCATATGGTTTCCTTCCTTAAACCTCATGAACCAACAGCCTCTGCAAGCTTCCTACTTTTCTTCAACAGCTTCCTCACCCTCTCAGCCTTCACAGAATTGAAGGAAGTTAGGGCCCTACTCTAGATTAGGGTTTGGTTTACGGGAATGTTGTGGCTGGTTTGGTCTTCCATCCAGACCACTCAAACTTTCTCCTTATAAGGCTGTTTTGCTTTCCTGTTATTTGTGTGTTCACTGGAGTAGCACTTTTAATTTTCTTCAAAATCTTTTCCATTGCATTTACAGCTTGGATAACTTGTGCTAAAGGCTTAGCTTTCCACTTAGTTCACCCTTCAACATGTCTTCCTGGCTAAGCTTAATCATTTTTAGTTTTTTATTTAGACACGTGACTCTTCCTTTTACTTGAACACTTAGAGACCATCGTAGGGTTATTAATTGTCTACTTTCAATATTGTTATGTTTCAGGGAATAGGAGGCCTGAGGAGAGGAAGGGAGATTGAGGAACAGGTTGTCAGTGGAGCAGTCAGAACACATGCAACGCCTATTGATTAAGTTCATTGTGTTATATGGGTGTAGTTCATGGCACCTCAAAACAATGGCAATAGCAATATCAAGTAATTGACCACAGATCACCATTACAGATATAATAATAATAAAAAGTTTGAAGAATTGTGAGAATTACCAAAACATGATGCAAAGATACAAAGTGATCACATGCTGTTGGGGAGATGGCGCTGATTGATTTGCTCCATGCAGGGTTGCTGCAAACCTTCAATTTGTAGTAAATGCAGTATCTCTGAAATGCAATAAAGTGAAATACAATAAAACAAAGCATGCTTGGGGGTTTTGTTTGTTTGTTTGTTTTTTATTTTTATTTTTTAAGAGACAGGGTCTTCCTCAGTGGCCCAGGCTGGAGAGCAGAGGCCCAATCCTAGCTCACTGCAGCCTTGAACTCCTGGGTTCAAGCCTAACAAGTAGCTAGGACTACCGGAATGCACCACCATGCCCAGCGAATCTGTTTTGCTTTGTTTTTAATAGATACAGGCTCTCGCTATGTATGTACTTTTTAAGTTTTGACTGTAGTTAATCATATTAGGGAGATTTAAAAATTATTATCAGGGAAAATCTGTCCAAAGGGGACTTATTATTCTCATTTTGCCAATTTTGTTTTTTAAAAAAAATTAGATGTGTCACACAGCATAATTCAGTAAAATATGAGACTTTGAATAGTAATTGCAAAGTATATAATTAGTTCTCTGACTTGGACGGTTAAACTGAGTGAAATCCCATTTTTGCCTTCCTGGTATTGTGTCTGGCCTTTTCCTAGTTACATAATTCTTTATTAGTGTGCACACCATTTACCAGACTCTCTGAAAGTTAAAACTAAAAGAAAACCAGAGATCAGTGAGTTGAAACCTCTCATTAAAAAATGAACAGAGGCCCTTGCATATTAATTACCTTGTTTAAAATCACTCATTAAATAGTTGAACAAAAACTTCTGACTCTAGTATTTATCGCAATGCCTTAGTCAAACTCTGAATTCTTTGTGCAGATAGAGAATTCCGTTTGGATGGTAACTTTAGGACTTAAGTATATTACCAGTATAGACAGATAATGATCTTTTCATAATTGAAAATGTGTTTGTTAAAAGATACTGGTTTCCAAAAGTATGCTGGTGGCCAAAATGAACAAGGAACGTACCTTCCCGACAGGCAGAGGTCCTGGCTACACAGGTGGGGCAGTTAGGGGTCCAGCTAAGTTCACTTTTCTCTTTGGCTCCAAAAGCAACCCCCAGCCTGGTATCAGGGGTCAGCATCAGACCAGGGCAAGGGTGACCTGGAATGTTCATGAAGCGTCACCCAAAGTCAGAAGCAGGAGACCCCTAGAAGGAGGGCTGCTTGCCATCTAGACCTGCCTGCCACCTCCACGGTCCCTCGGTTCACCCCCAGACTCCAGCAGACTACATGTTCCTCCTACAGGGAGCTGCCGTCTCTCTGCCTCCGAGTCTTATACATGCCGCTATCCATATCCGCCAACACCTTCCCCTCGTATTCATTTTTCTCCTGATGTAGTTAACTCCTGCCCATTTTCAGCACTCAGTTTATACTCCACCCACTCTAGGAACCCTTCCCTGCCTCAGCCTCCATCAGCACACCCTACACAGCCAGTGCAGTCAGGAACCCCCTTCTATGAACTCACAAAACACCCTGTGAATACCTGTCTCCGCACTCCTCATCTTCCTCCTGCACTAAAATGAAAACCCCTTAAAGGTGAGGAGGTGCCTCATTTATCTTGATGCCTCCTCGATCCAGCTCAATGCCTGGCACATAGTAATCAACTCATAAATAGTTGTTGAATGAATAACTGAAAGAGCTAACGAATAGGAAACCCCCTAACTTAGCGCTAAGAAAAATGTAATGCAAATTCCATATATAGTTTTACATTTTCTAGTGGCCACATAAAAAAAGGTTAAAAGAAACCGATGAAATTAATTTTATTAATGTATCTTGTTTAACCCAATACATCAAAAAATTATTTTCAACTTACAGTCAATATAAAACATGATTAGAGAGATATTTTACCTTTTTTTCCCCCAATCTTCACCAGTCTGTATTTGATACTTCCAGAGCATCTCAATTTGTCCTGCAACATTTCATGGCTAGTGGCTACTGTACTGGACAACATAGGTGCATCCATATCAAGAAACGTCTGTTCTGGATATTCCCAGTACACTCGATGAGCCATCAAAGCCCTCACACCAATCCCAATACTGCCTCAGAACCCTGGTCTTTCATATAAGAAATGGCTTCAAATACACAAACCTTCTGGGCTGGTGCAAAACCCAAGTGGATTCCGGAAAATACAAAGACAGGCCACTACACAGGATTTGTCTTGATCTGTGGACTGATGCGAAACAATGGGCGCAACTCAAAATCAAGAAATGTCTGGCATTCATTTACGGAGAAACTGGGTGGCTGTCCTGTGCTTAAGAAAATAGCTGCCATTACTGAGAGAGTCATGATCTTCCTCCAGCATCCTTAGGAGCTGATTCTGTGTTTTGATAGATAGACAAAGAAGTTGGACAGCTTTTCTTAAGCAGAAAGGATATTTTTAAATTTCCTAAAACACCTGTTAACATATGTAATCAAAACAATAGCTGGAATAACTCATTAATGACCTCATTGTATTTTTGTTATGCTATAAAGATTTAGATGATAGCAGCATCAGATGAAATAAACTTTTATCCACTTTAATGAAACTTATGTATGGCCAAGTGCTTTTGAATTCTTATAAGGTGAAACAGAGTACATAAAATAGTATCATTTGCATAGAATAATGTCACACATGAAGCCATATTACATTTGTTAAATGATTTGGTAGTTTTAGTAGCTGTCATAGTAAGTCCTATTACCCATATCTCTGAATGAAAGCTCATGCTAACTTTTCCTCTTTTTTTTGAGTCAGAGTCTTGCTCTGTCACCCAGGTTGGAGTGCAATTATATGATCTCAACTCACTGCAACCTCCTCCTCTCAGATTCAAGCGATTCTCCTGCTTTAGCCTCCTAAATAGGTGGGATTACAGGTGCCCATCACCACACTCAGCTAATTTTTGTATTTTTAGTAGACACAGGGTTTTACCATGTTGGTCAGGCTGGTCTTGAACTCCTGATTTCAAGTGATCCACATGCTTCGGCCTTCCAAAGTGCTGGGATTACAGGCGTGAGCCACTGCAGTGGCTTACTTTTGGTCTTTTATCTCCATCATAGTTTTAAAAAATTACCATCTATCTACTATTTAACATTAGAGAAATATACAACTTAAAAATGAAAATTCCTTGTATTTTTGTTGATATTCTTTCAGATTTTTCTATTTATACTCATTTTTTCTCTAAATTGAATTCCTATGTTCCTATTTCAATATTAATTATATTTGTAAAAGTTATCCTTCTCAAAGACAACCACTACTACCAGTTTTTTCTGTAATTTTTCTAAAGATAGTCTATGCAAAGAACTCCATATAAATCTTTTTTAAAACAAATGGTATTATTCTATACTTGCACATTATATTTTTTCATACTTAACATACATTGGAGATCCTTCCATATTTATACATGAAAAGCTGCCTCTTTCTTTTCTAGAGCTGCATGGTATCTTGCAGGCTGCACATTAATTTATTTCACCTATTGATGGACATTTAAATTATTTGCCACATGTTGGGATTGGAAACAATGTCTCAATAAATAACCATGCACTTGAGTCATTTCAAATATGAGTATTTCTATAGGATAACTTCCTGAAATTAGAATAATCAGATCAAAGAGTATATGCTCTTCAAATTTTGGTTAGATATTGCCAAACTGTACTACCTAGAAAGTTCTGCCAGTTTACAATTTCACTAGTACATTGTGTTCTTGTAAGCTGAGAAGCAGAAAAACAGCACCTCATATAGTTTAATTTGCTTTTCTCTTATGAGTGAACTTGGTCATGTTTAAATAGGTTTAAGGAGACATTTGCAGTTACTTTCTGTGTATTGTCTGTTATTATTTGCGCTTTTTTTTTTTTTTTTTTTTTTTTTTGATAGGGTCTCACTCAGGTTGGAGTGCAGTGGCATGGTCTTGGCTTACCTGCAACCTCCGCCTTCTAGGCTCAAGTGGTCCTCCCACCTCAGCCTCCCAAGAAGCTGAGACCATAGGTGCACACCAACACGCCTGGCTAATTTTGTGTGTGTGTGGGGGGGTGGGGGGGTAGAGATAGGGTTTCACCATGTTGCCCAGGCTGGTCTTGAACTCTTGAGCTCACACAATCTACCCAGCTCAGCCTCCCAAAGTGCTGGGATTATAGGAATGAATATTTGCACACTTTTCTATTAGGTTGTTGATCTTACTGATTTGTAGGAGTTCATTAAGGAATAGACCCTTGGTGCTTTTTTAAAGTTTATCATTAGTTGGCTAAGTTTACTTATAATGGTTTTAGCCATGTAAAAAATATATTGTTTTATCTTTTAAATTTTTATGAAACCAAATTTGTAAATATTTTATTTATATAGCTCCCTAGGTGTTATGTTATATTCATTCATTCATTCAACAAATATGTATGTATTTATTTATCTAGAGATGAGGTCTTGCTGGCCTTGAACTCCTGCACTCAAGAAATCCTCCCACCTCAGCTTCCCCAGTAGCTGTGACTACAGGTATGTACCACTGTGTCCAGCTCAGCAAATATTTATTGAGGGTATACCAGGGGACACAAGGTTCTAGATACTGGGGATGTAACAGTGAACAAAGGCTGGGTGTGGTAGCTCACACCTGTAATCCTAGCACTTTGGAAGGCTGAGGTGGGAGGATCTCTTGAGTCCAGGAGTTTGAGATCAGCCTGGGCAACATAATACCATCTCATGTATCAAAAAAGTTTAGAAATTAGCCAGGTATGATGGTGTGTGCCTATAGTCCCAGCCTCCCAGTAATACTATGCAGGCTGAGGTGGGAGGATTGCTTGAGCCTGGAAGGTCAAGGCTACAGTGAGCCATGATCACACCACTGCACAATAGCCTGGGAAACAGAGTGAGACCCCATCTCTAAAACAAAAAGTGTACAAAACAGACCCAAGGTTGCACTTACGGAACTGATGTCCTAGTGGGATATTTAAAGAAGTCAAACGTATTACACTCAAATTGTTTTTGTTTGTTTTACTTATCACAGACATCATCCATATGGAAATCTAATTATTTTTCACACTTGCATGGTATATTTTTCCAGCACATGCCAAAATGTTATACCCAGCTCCTTGCTGAATACAAGCCATACTATTAGCCAGGGGCCAATCACAAATAGTTTAGGTTGTGTGGGCCATCCAATCTCATCACCACTATTAACTCTCCTATTTCAGTGCAAGACAGCCAAGACAACATGTTCAAACGGAGCATGGCTGTGTTCCAGTAAAACTTTATGTATGAACACTAAAATCTGGATTTTATAAAATTTTCATGTCCCAAAATATTCTATTTATTTATGTGTTTATTGGCCACCCATTAAAAAATGTAAAATACAATACATCCTTGGCCTATGGGCCCTATAAAAATAGACAGTGGGCTGGATTAGCTTCAGGCCATGGTATGCTGACCCCTGCTCTAAGCCATTTTGCCACATTGCCTCCCGGTATCCTCTGGTATGTGAGTTTCTGTGGCTTCTTTTAAAATCAGATTTAGAAACAATGGGAACTTCATTGCCAAGGCCGACAGAGGTGATAACAATACTAATAATAAATCACATACTTGGGCTCCACACTAAGGAGGCCGAGAGCTGCTTGCCCAGCTGTGTTAGTAAACAGAGTGTGCCCTGTCATTATCAGAATTTAGATCTGACTGAATGATAAAGGCGCCAGGTCCACCAGGGAACCACACTGAGCTCCAGTATCACACCGGGTATCCTAAGCTCCCTTACTAGATGCAGGCCCCGCCCACTGCTCAGGGCCTTCTGCCCATCACCCAGTATCCGATGACCCTACTGTCCTTGTTGTCAGTGCACTCAGAACACCTGACATCACATTATGCATTTGTGTGATTCTTGTCTATCTCCCCAGCCAGAAGCGAGCAAGACCTTTGCCTTCCTCATTGCCTAGCCCAGAGTCTGGAATGAGGGTTGGCATAGGGTGGGTGCTCAATAGATGTTTGCTGACTCAATGAATCACCTCTCTTTCTAAGTCACCCACTTGGGCAGGTGGAACCTGAACTCTCAGAAACATGGAAAGCCTTACTAAAAATGGAACGTACTGCTTCCGAGAGAATCCTCAAGGACTAGGTTACCATTGGCCAACTTCTCCATATAGCTAAGTAGATAGAGGAGATGAGGCAAAAATGGGGGTAGCTCACAGTTTCATCATCCTATCCTTCCTTCGTGATTCAAAGGATAAACAGGGCTCCTTCCAATGTATGGGAGACCTAAGCACCAAGAGAGGGTGCCCAGCTGAAGAAATGGCTTTAGTTTTTCCCTTCTAGCTACAGTCAAAATAAAAATTATTGTTCCCAGGCTGCGGTTTGGCCATTTATGGACTATTTCATCATTATTAAATATTTCTGCATGCTAACAAGAAATGAAAATAGGAAAATTTGATGATGGGAAATAACTTCTGGGGTTTTGCATGTAATTTATGGAAAATCTGACTTTTTCTAAAACCATTTCTATGTAAGACTTATACTTTAAGAGAACACAACTAAATTCTAAGAAGGAAATTAAGCCTCTTAGGGGAAGGAGTACAGAAATCCCTAAGTTGGGGCCGGGCGCGGTGGCTCACACCTGTAATCCCAGCACTTTGGGAGGCTGAGGCGGGTAGATCATGAGGTCAACAGATCGAGACCATCCTGGTCAACATGGTGAAACCCCATCTCTACTAAAAATACAAAAAATTAGCTGGGCATGGTGGCGCGTGCCTGTAATCCCAGCTACTCAGGAGGCTGAGGCAGGAGAATTGCCTGAACCCAGGAGGCGGAGGTTGCGGTCAGCCGAGATCTCGCCATTGCACTCCAGCCTGGGTAGCAAGAGCGAAACTCTATCTCAAAAATAAAATAAAATAAAATAAAATAAAATAAATCCCTAAGATAACTTTATCTAAACCAGGTGGAACTCACCAGATGACAATTATTGAAAAAATCTATAACTTTTGTTTTCTCTGTAGTCATCTGCAAAATTGTTATTTAATTTAATTCGTTCCTAAGGTCATGCATAAAATAAAGCAATTAACCAATCACCAAATATGTTTTGATTCCCAACTGTGTAAGACAACACTAACTGGACAGCTAACTGAACATTCAAAACTTTGGATGCTTTCTGTGTGTGTGTGAAGGTGAGAAAAGCTCGCACTGTGTAAAACTAACTGATTTTCCACTATAGATATTGGAAAGATCTAGTACGTATGTTTAGAGCACCAGCTGTATATGCAGTTAGGTGCTGGAGACACAGTGGAGTGAGACAATTAAGGAATTTGCAGTCTGTACATTTCCTTTTTCTTAAGTCTTCATCTTGTATATGCATCCAGTATTTGGCGGACTGGAAAAAAAAAAACAGGTAAAAACACATCCTGTAGGAACTATATGGGACACATAAAATAAGCCTGGCTTTGTTGAGAAGCCTTCCTATTTCCTGTGCAATTGGCATGTGGTAATTATATTTGCTTTCTAATTCCTAATGAGCACTTCTTAAGTAATTGGTACCCTGTTCATGCTCCCCAGTACTAAGAATTATACTGGATAACCTCCGTGGAAGTGTGGATGTGTAATTTGATCAACCGGAAGGGGTAAGACATCGACTGTAATTGAAATCAGTTTCCCTGGTGCATTTAATATTGGTGTACAGGAGAGGAAGAGAGGTCATATATAATTATCATTAAAAGGGAATTTCACAGGCCTGTCAAGGGCTCCTTCATGCAGTCACCTCGGGAAGAAATGGGTGAAGTCCTACTATTCCCATGGCTTAGAGCCTGGAGTCTGCAATGGAGAATCTACAGATATGGCCACGGTTGGTTCAGTTGAGTTCAGGAAACCTAATGGAACACCAACTACATGGCATACACTTTGCTAGGTACAATTTTATTTAAAAAAATGAAAAAGATGCAACCTTGGAAGTTCTTTATAATTCTCCAAGCAACTTACTATTCACTTGGGAAGAGAAATAGGAACAAATATTGACAATAGTTTGTGATACAAGCAATTTTAAATCCTTGATAGAGTTTTAATTTTAGTGTAAATACGTTTTCATTAAAGGCAGTTCAGTTCTTTTATAAACAACAATATACTACCAAAGTTTGTAAAAGTGATTTATGGAAGAGCAAAAACATTTATAGAAGAATGTTCAATATTACCACTTACTAAGAGAAAAGGTGGAATTACCCAGGCGTGGTGGCACATGCCTGTGGTCCCACCTACTCAGGAGGCTGAGGCAGGAGGATTGCTTGAACCCCAAAAGCTGAGGTTGCAGTGAGCCAAGATTACACCACTGCACTCCACCCTGAAGGAAAAAAAAAAAGCAAGGTGGAGATGGGACAAATAGAAAAATACTCAGTGAGTTACAGTGATGGCCCAAAAATAATCATCTGCATTGATTTCTTCCCAAGTTCCTAAATTCTTCCCAACACAATTCAGATGACAGACAGTGTTGTATTTATGGGTGATCAAAATTAAGAAACGCTCAGTCAGGCATGGTGGTCCACACTTGTAATTTGAGCACTTTGGGAGGTTGAGGCAGGGGGATCATTTGAGGTCTGGCATTCAAGACCAGTTTGGACAACATAGCAAAACCTCATCTCTTAAAAAAAATAAAAAAAAAATCTAAAAATAATTAGCCAGGCCTGCTGTTGCACTCCCATAGTCCTAGCTATTCAGCAGGCTGAGGAGGGAGGATCCTTAAGCTCAGGAGTTCAAGGTTACAGTGAGCTATGATTGAGCCACTGCATCCAGCCTGGATGACAGAGCAAAACCTTGTCTCAAAAAAAAAAAAAATATATATATATATATATAGTTTATATATATACATATATAAAAAATATTTTATATATGTATATATATAAAATATTTTATATATATGTATATATATAAAAATTTTTTAATATATGTATATATATAAACTATATATATACCAAAAGGTAAAGAGCATCAACATAATGAAGAATCTACATCAACTAATGGGCAAAACAGCCAGCTAGCATTAAATGGCAGTATTAAACTCACATATATTAATATCAATCCTAAATTTAAATCGACTGAATGCCCCAATCAAAAGACACAGACAGGCAAATTGGATAAAAAGACAAAACCCATTGGTATACTGCATCCAGACCCATCTCACATACAAGGATACACAAAGACTCAAAACAAAGGGATGGAGGAAGATTTACCAACCAAATGGAGAGCAAAAATAAATAAATAAATAAATAAATAAAAAGCAGGAGTTGCAATTCTCACCTCTGACAAAACAGACTTTAAAGCAACAAAGATCAAAAGAGGGAAAGAAGAACATTACATAATGGTAAAAGGATCAACGCAACAAGAAGAGCTAAAGATCCTAAATATATATGCACCCAATACAGGAGCACCCAGATACATAAGGCAAGTTATTAATGACTTATAAAGAGACTTAGACTCCCACACAATAATAGTGGGAGACTTTAACATCACATTGTCAATATTAGACAGATCAACGAGACAGAAGATTAACAAGGATATCCAGGACTTGAACTCAGATCTGGAACAAGTAAACCTAATAAACATTTACAGAACTCTCCACCCCAAATCCATAGAATGTACATTCTTCTCAGCACCGCTTCATACCTACTCTAAAATTGACCACATAATTGGAAGTAAAGCACTCTTCAGTATTTGCATAGCATTTCACAGGTTTAAATGAAATAATGGTTGGCTGCTTGTTTGTTACTTTCCTCTCTGATTCCTTCCTGTCTCCATTGTTAAGTACAATTATTGGCATAAAAGAGGTTTTTAAAACCCGTTTTTAGACTGTATTCTAGCCTGGGCAATAAAGCAAGACTCCCATTCTCTCTCCCTCTTTTTCTTCTTCTTTCTTTCTCTCTTTCATCCTTTTTTTCCCCTTCTTTCTCTCTTTCTTTTTTTCTTTCTTTCTTTCTTATTCCCCCCCAAAAATTAAGTAATATTCATGATTTTATCTGAAAGAAATAATCACATTGAAAAGAAAAGGAAAGCCCTGTTCAAGATGCCACAATGAGCAACTGGGTTTATCTCTACCACCTCCCTAAGCCCCATCAACATGATAACAAAGACACTCTGAAAAAAATTGATTCATAACAACATTAACAACAAAGGAGGTATCATTTTTTTTTTTTACAGAAATTGACCTTTATTTGTTGTACTAAAGCCTGTTAAACTTTTGATACAAAGTAACATTTTAGTACAGAAAACCCCAGTCTGTCAGCTCAGTACCTGTCTGTGCACACTGTACCATCTCAGTCCCACTCTGCCTGCAACTCAGAAAACAGCCCTTGCCCCCAGAGGGTCTGCGAGTTAATACCTCGGGAATAGTCTACAGTTTTTCCTAGTTCGTCTGAGCTAGAAAACTTGTACCTGTAAAACAAAGGACAGCATTGGGGACTGAAACTTGTCTCTTTTTTGAACAACTGTGCAAGAAAATATATCCCTTTTTAAAAACGGCAGTTATGGCTAAACTACAATCTACTATCTAGAATTACAAAGAATAAAATGAAATCAAAGATTTCTCGCTAGTAAAATGAAATGTTAGGAACACTATTAAAATATAGGTCCCACCCCAATGACACTTACACAGAGCCCAGTACAGTACCTATTATTAACAGGACGCACAGCTTAAGGAGGAACCACATCAAATCTTCAGCCAGACACATCCAGCCTCAGAAGTGCAAAAACAAAACAAAACAAAAGCCGCCAAACGAAGACACCCACGTGGGGTAAGGTGCATGCCGTGAGTGCTGTAACCAAGATTAAAAAGACCTCAGTTTTTCTTTAGATTGTTGATAGTGATGACACTAACCATTACACTCCCCTAAAAGCTCTCAATTCAACGTCTGAAATGTGAATGTTTTCGTATCAAAAAGAACTGATGTACCTGCCACCCTCTATAAAGTTTAAGAATTACCCTGCAAACATTGCACTGATGAAGGCTGTCATAACTTACAGAGCCTAAGGAGGACCCGATGGCAGGTATCAGCACAGCTGAACACCGCTGGGACCCTACCGCAGCCTGCCCACGCAGCTCTCACGGAGCAGACACAGTGCTTAAGTACTAAGCACCGATGGAGGAGAAACGAGAGGCTGTGGAAGGCAGGAGAGAAAGGCCGAGAGACGAGTCTGTAAGAACACCAAAGTTGCCTTCCCCAGTATGGGAGGAAAATGCCAAAGGCACTGGTTCTGCTGCCACAGGCAGTCTGAGCACCTGCAGTTGTGAAGTCCTCCGGGAGAGGTGCCACCGAGGAGCAGGAGGTTTGTCAAAGCTCTGGTCCCACCGACAAGAACCTCCCAAAGCAAAGCAGCCCCCATTGAGGTTCCAAGGTCGTTTTGCTGAAGACGGGAACAAAACCAATCCCAAAGCGATGGGGCTGACAGAGGGGCAGGGGCTGGGCACTGGCAACATGGGGCCATTCAAGTAAACATAAACCACCAAATACTTAGAAAAGGCTTGTAAACGAGTGATCCGAAAGGTTCTCTTTGCAGCATCTCTGATCAGCTGGCTAAAGATAGGTGGGTGCTGAACCCCTGTAATCCAACGTCTTTAGTGTTATCCGTTTTGTGTTAAAGCACGCGTGTGACGGGCAGAGTGTGTGGGCCTGGGCCTGGATCACATGCAGCCGTGGCCCTCTTGTCTTCAAAGGAGGTGCTTCTGGGTCCTGGTTCTGGATCCTTCCCCTGCATATTCACAGACGGACAGACTTCTACTTTTAGTCACTAGAAAAGAGCTGAGCCTGGCGTCCCCTCAGGCGGCCAGCTGCAGTCATCCACAGCACAGCATTCTTCTAGAGCGGGCAGGCTGGAATCCACAGGACTTTATTTTGTTCTTGATTGACCATTGCCAAGATCTGAGTGCAAATGCTTGAAAGGAGGTATCATTAACAGATAAGAAATCTCAAATGTTTTCTAGAAGCCAAAAGCAGAGGCACTGGACAGAATACATGGAAACTACTAAAGCCCAGATGTAAATATCATAAACCTTGACCGTGATGGATGGTATAGCTGAGAGAAGTTTAAAGAAGTGGAGGGAGAGTGTAGGTGTTCTCACATCTGCAAAGCACATAGCAGGGTACAGTATTTTCCGGGTAAGGCTGATGGGACAAGATGGAATATATAGTATTTGATATAAGGTTATTAATGTAAACACTACGATAACTAAAGATAAACCACTAAATTCTTCAACTTATCAAGGAGGTGACAAATACTATCTAATGTTGACAAATCAAGAAAAGATTCATAGTTGTGGGGATAACCACCAAAACTACTAAAACTAGGGATGGTTACAAGTGTTTACCTCTGCAATATGGAATGAGAAAAGAGTGATAATGGACCGAGGCAGGTTTACTTTTCATTTTCTACCTTCTGCACTGTTCAATTTTTTAAACAAGTGCATTGAACATTTTAATAATGAATAAATAAATAGGTAGATGAATACCTGAATGAATAAATATTCTGAGCCTACATATATAAAATATGTTATATATTAAGAAGAAATGGCAAGACAGAACAAATCCTAAAATATAACCCCATTTTTAAAAATAGTTTTGTTGTTACATTTAAATATGTGTTTAAAAATGTGAAGAAGGGCTTTAACAGTGGTTTTCTCTGGAGAAAGGGAGTAGGACTGAGGAATGATTTTAAGACTCATTTTTTTCCCTCTATATTTACTTCTGAATTGTTTGAAATGGCTACCAGGAGCATGTTTAACTCTTCAAAGCTTAAAAGCAACTTGCAAAGATTAAGAAATTAAGGAAGCCAAGAGACTCGCAAAAATACATGAAAAAAAAAATTTTTTTTGAGAAGGAGTCTCACTCTTGTTGCCTAGGCTGGAGTGCAATGACACAATCTCAGCTCACTGCAACCTCTGCCTCCTGGGTTCAAGTGATTCTCCTGCCTCAACCTCCCAAGTAGTTGAGACTACAGGCACCCGCCACACAGCCAGCTAATTTTTTGTATTTTTAGTAGAGACCGGGTTTCACAATGTTGGTCAGGCTAGTCTGGAACTCCTAACCTCAGGCTATCCACTTGCCTCGGCCTCCCAAAGTGCTGGGATTACAGGCATGAGCCACCGCGCCCGGCCTTAAAATGTATTTTTATACATTTTATACAATAGAAATTCAGCATATGTTTGCGAAGTGGATGAATGGGAACACGTTTGAGCACCCAAATCTCAGAATGGAGTAGAAGATGGATGATGTATCCATGCATCCATTTAACAAATATGCCCTGAATTCCTACCATGAGCTCTATATTGTACTAATCACAGGAGAAACGGCAATAAACAATAGTTTTTGTCTTCAAAGAATTTGTAGTCGAATGGTACAACAAACAATAACACAATTACGTGGCACGGTGAAAAGTGCTGTGTGTTTAAGAACCTGGAGAGGGCTATGAAGGGACATCTCCCCTCACTGAAGCTAGTGGAGCAGTTTGTTAGCAAAGCTTCCCGGAAGCGATGCTGTCTGTCCACAGGAGTATGGACATAGGAGTGCCAAGGCATGTATGGGGTGTATTCTTCTGTGAGCACATGTATTTACTTACACGTCCATGTGTCTGGAATGTGTAAGCATCTGTATGAAGTAAAAAAGCAAGCCAGGTATGCTAATAGCAAGGTAACACCGAATATTGTCGCCGTTGACACTTAAAGCCTCATCTCTGGCTCTGTTTCAGAAGCTCCAATAATCAAAAGATCAGTGCTTTCGATGAGGCTTCAGGGAGGGCAGGAGGAGGAAGGGAAGATGGCATGCTAAAGTTTCTAGGTGATCCAAACTCCCTGGGAAGTTCGGGGGAGCATAATGAAGTCTGAAGAGCACAGCCTAAATGATGTACAAATATTTGAATAATAGTTCAGAGTCTTCCTTTGAAGATCCCAAAGCACTTGAGCAAATAAAGGCTTTTCTTTTCTAGCTGGCAAGCTCGAGGCTAAGCCATTTCCCCG